>NC_142025.1:55401815-55701815 GCF_049901735.1 Notechis scutatus | reverse complement strand
TGTCCACAGTATTTTGCTGGTCTACTAATTTAGTCACTAAGTTGAAATAAGATTGGCTTGGCATGATCTGTTTTTAACAAATCTATGCTGACTGCTAGTTATTACTTTACTTGTTTCTAGATGTTGGCAGTTCTGTTTTTTTATTATCTTTTCCAGTATCTTCCCAGGTATTGATGTTAGGCTGATTGGTCTGTAGTTTACTGGGTCTGTTTTCTTCCCTTTTTTTGAAGATGGGAACCATATCAGCTCTTTTCCAGTCCTCTGGTAGTTCCCCAGTGCTCCAGGATTTTTGAAAGATATAGTGTAGTGATTCTGAGATGACCTCTGCCAGCTCCTTTAAAACTCTGGGATGTAATCCATCAGGCCCCGGTGATTTGTGTTCATCAAGATCAGACAGGTGTTCTCTTACAATTTTTTTTTCTTATTTTAACTTTTATTTCTGATCTGTCTATTACAGTTATGTTTTTGGTAGGTTGAGCTATAGTTTGTTTTTACAGTGAAGACCGATGCAAAGAACGTGTTAAGCAGCTCTGCTTTCTCTCTGTTGCCTGTTACTTCCTTGCTGTCTTCTCTCCTTAGTGGACCGGCTGGTTCCTTGATTTTTTTCTTGTTATTTATATGTTGTAAGAAACTTTTAAAATTATTTTTGACTTTTGTTGCAAGTCTTTGTTTGTTCTGAGCCTTTGCTTTCCTGATGTCATCTTTGCAGATTCTGGGTATCTGCTGATATTCTGCCTTAGTTGTGTGTCCCTCTTTCCATTTTTTTTGTACTTGTCCTTTTTGTCTTTCAATTTGCCAGAGAGATCTTTGTGCAGCCATGCTGGTTTTTTCTTGGATTTCTTGTTTTTCTTTCTCAGTTGTATTGTGCTGGTCATGACTTCTATGATTGTACTTTTCAGAGTTTCCCAAGATTCTTGAGTTGTTTTTCCCTTTAGGATTTTTATCTATGGAATCTTTCCTAAGTATTCCCTTTTGTTATGATATAGAAACAATACCTTTTTTGAAAAAGCAATTAAACAAAATACAGATTCATAGGGCCAGATTCTCATCTGATGTAAATAATGCTGTATAACAGGGGTGTCAAACTTAAGTCCCACAGGCTGGATGCGGCCCACGGTGAGGCTGAATCCAGTCCACATGGCCATCAGTGGTGGTTTTCAAAAATTTTTACTACTGGTTCTGTGGGCATGGCTTGGTGGGCATGGCAGGGGAAGGATACTGTAAAATCCCCATTTCCACCCCACTCCAGGGGAAGGATATTAAAATCCCCATTCCCTCCCCACCCCACTAACCTGCTTTCCAGCTCCGTTCTCCTGTGCAGGGCAACAAAAGAAGACCCAGCTGATCAGCTGGGACTCCGATCAGCTGGTATTCGGGAGGCAGCAAATAGATGGGGGTGGGGCCAGCCAGAGGTGGTATTTACCAGTTCTCTGAACTACTCAAAATTTCCACTACTGGTTCTCCAGAACCTGTCAGAACTGGCTGAATACTACTGCTGGTGGTTATTCATGAAACTGGAAGGGTCTGCCCCGCATCATTTCAGCCTGGCCCATGCCATCCCGGTGTACATGCATGCACACAGGCCCAGTTCCTCCCCACCTGAGATATCTCATGTGCTGTTGCATATGAAAAACAGAGGAGCTCTGATCAACTATCAGAGCCATCATTTTGACAGTTTTGCTGTACTGTAGTCTGCAGACACTCCCACGAAATGTAAGCATGGGATAAACTGAGCCTAGTTTGTTCTCAGTTTTATAAGTGGTCACAAACTATTAGCAAAAGTAACATTTGATCCCAAGGCAAAGAACGTTTTCCCTTTTGCATTTGAGCATCCAAGAAGGTACAGGAAAGACAGAGAAAAAGAAGGAAAGAGGGAAAGAAAGCAAAGAAGGAAAAGGAAGGAAAGGGGGAAAGGAAGAAGAAAAAAGGGAGAAAGAAGGGGAAGGAGAAAGAAGGGAAGGAAATAAAAAGAAGGGAAGGAAGGAAGGAAAGAAGGAAGGAAGGAAGGAGAGATTATAATGAGAGAGAGTGGGGGTCTGATTTAAATCCTGCCTTAACAGTTGGCCACCAGCAGCCCTGCTGCCTTTTGCCGTGTCCTTGTCCCCTCCTCCTGATCTCTCCTGGTGGTCTCCCATCCTATCACTGAGGATGCTTTGGTTACAAAGCCAGGTCTCCTCGTAAGGAGATAGAATGAGTCTCCTTCCTGCACACGCCATGAGCAATCTGGCCAAGGAGAGTGAGCACAGCAGCAGAGGGAGCTGGCCATGCCCACCCTGGCCACGCCCACCCCAACCCCCTGAAGTCAATCAGAATTCTTTTTTAAAAAAAATATTTTATTTTATTTTATAACAAACAAAACAACAAATAAAACCTTCTTTCAATTATACAGTGGGTCGGTTTGGTACTGTACATATGTCATGTGCACAATATTTAAAAACCTTTCCTCTTAAATTTATATTCATATTATATTCTAATCAACATTCTATATCATATTGTATCATTATTATACTATCATTAAAGTTTTAATTTCAATTGCAGGCTATCTTTAAGAGCAAATCTCAACTCTTATTAAATATATTCATAATATAAATATATATTATATTCATATTATAACTTATTCAAAAATAATCATTTATAATATAACATTACTATTACAATGCATTTCAATTTCTTACTCTTCTTTCTAGCCATTCATAAAATAACCCCCAAATCTTGTAATACTCCTTTTCTTCTTGCTCTCCAATTGCTAATGTTAATCTACTCATTTCTGCACATTCCATTATTTTCTTAATCATTTCCTCCTCCATCGGAATTTTCTCATTTTTCCAGTTTTGAGCAAATACAATTCTAGCTGCTGTTATTACATTAATAATTAAATATGTTATTTCTTTACTATAACTTTCAGGCAAAATCCCCAATAATAATATCTCAGGCTTTAAATCTATATGTTGTTTTATCATTTTTATCATTTACCATATGTGTATTTTAGTCCAATATCTTTTAGCTTCTGCACATATCCACCACATATGGTAATATGATCCAGGTATCTGATGGCACGTCCAACAATTCTCTGATTTGTCCTTAAACATCTTTGCAAATCTTGCTGGGAGTAGATGCCACCTGTAAAACATCTTATACAAATTCTCTTTATAGGCTGTTGACATTGTTAATTTATAGTTTCTAATCCATAATTTCTGCCATTTGTCCAAATCTATCCCATATCCAAAAATTTTCCCCTAGGCAATCATTGTTTCTTTGACTTGTTCTTCTAATTTCACTCCTAATAAATAACCATATAGTTTTTTAATCATCTTCTCTTCAGTACCTGTTAGGAGTTTATCTAATTCAGTCAATTCTTTGTAAAATCCATCTATCTTACTATCTTTTTCATATCTAGAATGTATTTGCATATATGAATACCAATTCATGTTGATCCCTTGTTCATCTAGTTCTTGCTTTATTTTGAGTTCACCCTTTTCATTTAAAACATCATTATATTTAACAATATGTTCCATTTTAAAAACGTTTGGATGCACAAATGCATTGTCGATAACCAAACTGGTATTTTCAGATAATATTGTTCCCTTATTTTCTCCCATGTTAACAGTAAAGCATTTCGAACATAATGTTGCTATCTTTTATAAAAAGTCCCTACATCTAAAAAACATCCAAGTTACCCAGGAGCTTGCTATTCCTGAGACCATTGTCTGTGAACTGTCCTTAAATATCACATTTCTGTTCTTACTATGTTACAGAGCCCCTGATTATGACATCGAACATGCAAACAAGCTAAATACACTACTAACATGGGCAGCATCCTGCCAACATGCTTTTATCTTTCTTGGTGACTTCAATCTACCTCATATTAACTGGACCCTTAACGAATGTACAACTGAACCCACACATGCAACCTTCTACAATGCAGTAACAAATCTGGGACTAGAACAACTAGTAATCAACAACACTAGACTTAACAACTGCCTCGATCTCATCTTCTGCAATAGTTTGAATTCAATTTACGGAATACAAATTAAAGAACCCTTTTCCAACAGTGACCACAACATGATTGACTTTTGTCTCAACATACATCCATACAAAAATCATCACAATAACGGAATCCCCAATTATAACTTCAAAAAAGGCAACTATGATCTTATAAACAACGATCTCTCATCCCTTGATTGGCAATTTCTATTCTCTGGATGCAATACAGAGAAGACCATTACAACATATTTTTACTTGAAGTCAAAAGAGTCATCAAACTATATGTACCATTAACAACTCTCAAAACCAGAAAAAACAAATTACCCATAACAATAAGGAAGCTTCAATCCAAAAAGAAATCACTTTGGCAGAAAAACAAATCTGGTCACGTTACCAACTTCAAAAGCCGATACAAAAATTTATGCCACCAGATAAAAACTGAATGCACCAATTATCACATTAAACAAGAAGAAAACCTTCTACGCACAAATTCCACCCACACTTTCTACAATTTTATAAACAACAAACTAAAAGACTCAAGGTCCATCCCACTCCTGAGAGGACCTAATGGTAAAGACTGCAACGACGACACTATTAAAGCAAACCTCTTTAACACATTCTTTGGCTCAGTATTTGTAAACAGCAATGGATCATGCCCAGTATTTCCTAATCGAACCACAGACAACTACAATGATCTAATACATATCGATTTTACAGAAGACAATGTTGAAAAAACACTATGCAATCTAAAACCATCTCTATCTATTGGACCAGAGGGAATATGTGCCTACTTCTTAAAAAAGCTATCCATTGCCATAGACAAACCTCTAAGAATAATCTTTGAAAAATCTTTCAGGACCAGCTCCTTGCCAAAACATTGGTCACAAGCCACGATCATCCCCATATTCAAAAAGGGAGACC
Source organism: Notechis scutatus (assembly GCF_049901735.1). NCBI lineage: Eukaryota > Metazoa > Chordata > Lepidosauria > Squamata > Elapidae > Notechis > Notechis scutatus. Next base: position 55,696,910 of record NC_142025.1, on the reverse strand, counting down.
CCAGCCTAGTTGAAAATTACAGACCAATTTCTTTATGCTGCGTCACCTGTAAAGTCATGGAATCAATTATTAACTAATCCATTATCCTCCACTTAGAGACAAACAACCTACTCCAATAAACAATTTAGTTTCAGAAAAAAACCTATCCTGTAATCTGCAACTCTTACACTACAAAAACATATGGACTACACAACCCGATCAGGGCAAAGCAATAGACGTAATCTACATAGACTTTGATTCAGTCGCACACGACAAACTACTCCTAAAACTAAAATCATACAGTATCTCTGGACACCTGTATAACTAGATAGAAGCATTCCTGTCAACAGACAACAAATGGTCAAAATTGGGAGCGTCCTATCAAATTCTGTACCTGTCAACAGTGGTGTCCCCCAAGGCAGTGTTCTAGGACCAACTCTTTTCATACTCTACATAAATGACCTCTGTGATCATATCAAGGGCAACTGCATTCTCTTCGCTGATAATGTAAAGCTATTCAACACCACAGAAAATACTGCTACCCTTCAAAAAGACAGTGACTATGTATCAGAATGGTCAAACAAATGTCAACTTCAAAACTCTACAATTAAATGCTCTGTCCTACATATTGGCAAAAAAAAAATCAGAAAATAAAATACAGGCTGAATAGTCAAGACCTTGTTGATGATCCAAACTCTGTCAAAGATCTTGGAGTACTCATCTCAAATGACCTACCGTATATACTCGAGTATAAGCCGAGTTTTTCAGCCCATTTTTGTGCTGAAAAAATCCCCTCGACTTATACTCAAGTCAGATTCCCCTCTGAAAAAAAAAATGGTGTGGAGTCGCTGCCGCCGGGCGGCCCAGTCCCGCCGCCTCGGGAAGGGAAAGGCAAAGCGCTTTTGCCTTTCCCTTCCGGCCGGGCTGTCGGGAGTCGCTGCCGCCGGCGCGACCTCAGTCCCGCCGCCTCGGGAAGGGAAAGGCAAAGCGCTTTTTGCCTTTCCCTTCCCGGCCGGGCTGTCGGGAGTCGCTGCCGCCGGCGCGACCTCAGTCCCGCCGCCTCGGGAAGGGAAAGGCAAAGCGCTTTTGCCTTTCGCTTCCCGGCCGGGCTGTCTGGAGTCGCTGCCACCGGCGCGACCTCAGTCCCGCCGCCTCGGGAAGGGAAAGGCAAAGCGCTTTGCCTTTCCCTTCCCGGCCGGGCTGTCTGGAGTCGCTGCCGCCGGCGCGACCTCAGTCCCGCCGCCTCGGGAAGGGAAAGGCAAGCGCTTTTGCCTTTCCCTTCCCGGCCGGCTGTCGGGAGTCGCTGCCGCCGGCGCGACCTCAGTCCCGCCGCCTCGGGAAGGGAAAGGCAAAGCGCTTTTGCCTTTCCCTTCCCGGCCGGGCTGTCTGGAGTCGCTGCCGCCCGGCGCGACCTCAGTCCCGCCGCCTCGGGAAGGGAAAGGCAAAGCGCTTTTTGCCTTTCCCTTCCCGGCCGGGCTGTCGGGAGTCGCTGCCGCCGCGCGACCTCAGTCCCGCCGCCTCGGGAAGGGAAAGGCAAAGCGCTTTTGCCTTTCCCTTCCCGGCCGGGCTGTCTGAGTCGCTGCCGCCGGCGCGACCTCAGTCCCGCCGCCTCGGGAAGGGAAAGGCAAAGCGCTTTTTGCCTTTCCCTTCCCGGCCGGGCTGTCGGAGTCGCTGCCGCCGGGCGCGACCTCAGTCCCGCCGCCTCGGGAAGGGGAAAGGCAAGCGCTTTTGCCTTTCCCTTCCCGGCCGGGCTGTCGGGAGTCGCTGCCGCCGGCGCGACCTCAGTCCCGCCGCCTCGGGAAGGGAAAGGCAAAGAGCTTTTTGCCTTTCCCTTCCCGGCCGAGGCTGTCGGGAGTCGTTGCCGCCGGCGCGACCTCAGTCCCGCCGCCTCGGGAAGGGAAAGGCCACGGCTTGGAAGGCCGCCGCTGGAGCGAAGCTGCGCGCGCAGCCGCTGTGCTAGCATCGGATCGGGCGCGCCGGACGGTTCCGACCGAGCCCCGAGCGTCGTCTTTGGCGCCCGCCCAGCATCGCGGAGCTCCCTGTACCGGAGAAGGGAAAGACACCCCCGGGGCAGGGCAGGAGAGGCGACTCCCAACAGCCCCGGCCGGGAAGGGAAAGGCAAAAGCGCTTTGCCTTTCCCTTCCCGAGGTGGCAGGACTGAGTCGCGCCGGTGGCAGCGACTCCCAACAACCCAGCCGGGAAGAGAAAGGCAAAAAGCGCTTTGCCTTTCCCTTCCCGAGGCGATGTGAGATAGTGAGATCGTTCCCAAATTAATTATTTTTATTTTTGAAATTTACCAGTAGCTGCTGCATTTCCACCTCGGCTTATACTCGAGTCAATAAGTTTTCCCAGTTTTTTTGTGTAAAATTAGGTGCCTCGGCTTATATTCGGGTCGACTTATACTTGAGTATATATGGTAAGTGCTAGAGCCCACTGTAACTACATAGCCGATAAGGCATTAAGAGTTGTTAATCTAACCTTACATAGTTTTTTCTCTGGTAATATTACACTAATAACTAGAGCATACAAAACATTTGCTAGACCAATTCTCAAATACAGCTCATGTGGAACCCACATTACGTATCTGATATTAACAGAGTTGAGAAAGTCCAGATATATTTCACAAGAAGAGTTCTCCATTCCTCTACTCGTTGCAGAATACCTTATGCCACCACTTGAAATTCTAGACCTAGAAAACCTAGAACTACGCCGCCTTCGGTCCGATCTAAGTATAATTTATAAAATCATACATTGCAATGTCCTACCTGTCAATGAATACTTCAGCTTCAACCATAACAATACAAGAGTAAACAATAGATACAAACTCAAGATTAATCACACCAAACTTGATTGCAGGAAATACGACTTCAGCAACACAGTGGTCAATGTCTGGAATACTCTACCTGACTCTGTGGTTTCTTCCCCAAACCCCAAAAACTTTAACCTTAGACTGTCTACTATTGACCTCACCCCTTTCCTAAGAGGTCTGTAGGGGGCGTGTATAAGCGCACCAATGTCCCTGTCCTATTGTTTCTTTTATTTTTATTTTTTATTTTTCTTATATGTATCCATGTATTCATAACTATGTTTTTACTTATACCTATTATTTTGTAAGCAATTGACAAAAATAAATAAATAAAATAAATAATGTCTCCGGAAATATCTATGTGCCTTGCTTTCCTTATATGATAGAAATGCATGCCACCCCAATTGTAGATCATGACCCTCCAATGTTAACAGTCTAGTATTTCTCAATACAATCCATTCTTTTATCCACATCAATATTACTGCCTGATAATATAATTCCCAATTGGGTAATCCAAAGCGTCCTCTCATTCTAGTATCCTGTAAAAGTTTTAATTTGATTCTTGTCTTTTCCCCCTGCCATATATATTTCAACATCATTTTATTTAAATCCTCAATATATTCTTTTCCTAACTTTATTGGAATCATCTGGAATAAGTATAATATTTTAATTGTCGATATTCTCCCTGTTAACGATAGTTGTAAGTTTTCAATTTTTCCAAGTCTGCTGCAATCTGTTGTTTTAGTCTATAATAATTATCCTCCTTAAGTGTTCCACATCTTGCTGTCAGTTGTATCCCCAAGTATTTCACTTTTTTTGTGATCTGGATATTTAACCTGTCCATCAGTACTTTCTTTGTTTTTCCATTATATTTTTTGCTAAAATTTTAGTTATTTTCAGTCCTGCAACCTCCTGATATTCTTCTATCTTTTCTATCAACTTAGAACCTGTTTCTAATCATTCTTGTAATATGAAAATCAGATCATCTGCAAATGCCTGTAATTTATACTCTTCATTTTTTATCTTAATTCCTGTTGTGGTTAGCTGGCAGCAGGTGCGGATGGCTGAGGAAAGCGAGGACTCAGATGAGGGGCGAGGACCATTAGGGAGTGGACTGCTGCCTTCAGAGATTGTGGGGGCTGGCAGCAGTGATAAGGAGGTTCCCGAGGAGCCTGTGCCAAGTGCACATGTGCACAGGATTGCTCGCAGGAAAGAGCAGCTGCAACAGCAAGGGCAACTCAGGAGTAAGGCTGCAAGGTAATGGCCCCTCCTTCAAGAAGATAAAAGCCAGCTGTGAAGCGAACGTTCTTTGCAGGAAGCAAATACGTTTTGAAACTGAGCCTCATGGACATTAGAGTATTTGAAGACTCTTGTGTTTTGAAATATTTCTTATCTGTGATTCTTGGCAGTCTCCCACAGTTTTGGCGAGGTTTGTGCTTATCAAAATTAATTAGTTTGCAGCAGCCTTTTAACCGGGGATTCATAAGACTCATTAAAAGGTTTCAGTTCCCTTTGGTTATTGTTTGTTTTATTGGAAAAGGGTTTGGGTCAGAACAATTCCCTTTATTTCTTTGTTTTTCCTAATGTTTCTATTTAATACTTCCAAAGTCAATACAAATAACAATGGCAACAAAGGACATCCTTGCCTAGTTCCTTTTTTAATATTAATATTATCAGTTAAATCTACATTTATCATTACTTTTGCTGATTGTTTATAATATATTGCCTCGATTGTTTTAATAAATCTTTCTCCAAAAACCATCTCTTCCATTTGCAGCAACATAAATTGGCAATTTACACTATCAAAAGCTTTCTGTGTACCTAAGAAAACCAAGGCCATTTGCTTCTCTGGGTGTGCTTCATAGTATTCCAATGTGTTCAATATTATCCTCATATTATCTTTTATTTGCCTCTTAGGCAAAAATCCATTTTGATCTATGTGTATAAAATGGTTCAAATATCTTTTAAGTCTTCCTGCCATTTTTGAGGCAAATATTTTATAATCTGCATTCAGCAGGGATATTGGTCTATAATTTTTTATCTGATGTAAATCAATGTCTTCTTTTGGTATAAAAGTAATGTATGCCTCTGTCCATGAATTAAGTACTTTAGTTTTTGTCAAGATCTCATTCATTACCTCTAACATTGTAGTACTGAAAGATTCCTGTAATATCTCATATAATTCTGCTGGTAGCCCATCTGGGCCAGGTGCCTTCCCAGTAGGTTGTCTATTTATCACCTCTGTCAATTTCATCATTGCTATTTCCCCTTCTAACATTAACTTAGTTTCATCTGATATTTTAGGTAATTCTGCTTCTTGCAAGTATTGTTTAACTTTTCCTTCTTCGATATTCTCTTGATCATATAATTTCTCATAATACTTCTGTACTATTTCTTTTTTTCTTCATTCCCATAGCAAACCCTTCCATTCTCATCTATTAATTGTGCTATCCTTTTCAATTCCCTCTCCTTTTTCAGTTTGTACGCTAACCATCTTCCTGGTTTATTTGCATTTTCAAAAAAGTTCTATTTGGCTCTCCTAATTTTTTGTGCCAGTTCTTCTTTTTCCATCAGCCCCATTTTATGCTTAACTATATCCATTTTACTTTTGAGATTCTTTTGTTGTAGATATCTTTGTAGTTCTTTCTTCAGTTTCTTGTAGTTCTTGTCTAAGATCTGTTGTGCTTGTCTTTTTTTGATATTCCTTTTTCTTGTATAAGTTATAATCAGACCTCTAATATAGGCCTTGAATAGTGTCCCATACATTTTGTAATGAAGTTTCCTCTTTTTTATTTTCTTTAAAGAAGAAAGCCAGCTCTTTTTCCATATTTTTATGAATTATTTTTCCTTCAAAATTGAATTATTCAAAGTCTATCTTGATCTTTTCTTTTGTCCTTTCCATTTGACCCATATTGGGTTATGGGTCCAAGTATTTGCTTCAATGTTTATTTCTTGTACATTTGAGATTAATTCCATTGATATCCAAATCATATATATTCTTGACCACGATAAGTGTCTATTAGAGTAAAATGTATATTGCCTATTCTTGATGTTCAATTCTCTCCAAGCATCTTGAATTCATAGTTCCTCTGCCATCTTAAAAAAAGATTTCGGCAATGTCTTTCTGTTTTTTTAATTTACTTTCTGTGTTTTGTAGTCCAACTTTGTATCCACTATGGCATTAAAATCTCCTAGAATACATATATTGTCATATTCCAATTCAATTACTTCCTTATGTAATTTTTTATAAAACTCTTCTTGTTTATCGTTTGGTGCATATATTGCTATTGAAAGTATATTTTGATTATTGTCTATTATTTCCAACATCAACATCCTTCCTTCTTCATCTGTAAAAATTAATTTAGCTTTTATTGTATTCTTACTATACAAGACTACTCCTCTTTTATTTTTATTTTTTTAATATAAATTTTATTTGGGTTTTCACAAAAACATAATACAAATAAAACATCTTATTTTGAGAATAGCATGACCCCAGGTTATCACTTCTCCATACAGACACAAACTCAATTTCATATTCATCTTTGTGTTCTATTCCATATCTTATAACTATTTTAACATTTTCTCCAAATTTTTCCCATCTCATATCTAAATTCAATTATATATCTTTTTCTAAGTTTCAATGTCTTTCTAACCATTATATTTATACTTTTGTCTGTCCTGTTTCAATTTTATATTATCTTTTCTCATTAAACAAATTTTCCCCTTTAGTTACTAATTGGAGTATGACACCTTTATATCTCTTAATTTTATCTATTCAATTCTTATTTAAACTTCAATTTATGCCTTTAGAATTATAACATTCAATATAGTACATGACTTCCAACCGAATTCTGCTTGGTACATTCTTAAAACACACTATGTTTATATATATATATATATATATATATATATATATATATATATATATATATATATATATATATATATGTGTGTGTGTGTGTGTGTGTGTGTGTGTGTGTGTGTGTGTGTGTGTGTGTGTGTGTGTGTGTGTATGTATATGTATATGTATATGTATATGTATATGTATATGTATATGTATGTATGTATATATATATATATATATATATATATATACATACATACATATACATATACATATACATATACATATACATACACACACACACACACACACATTGAATGGAATGAGTGTTTTATTTTATATATATATATATATATATATATATATATATATATATATATATATATATATATATATATATATATTTATTTGTTTTCTGAGGTTCTCGCGGTATTTGTATGTGGATCTTTGGTTATTCGGGTTCTCTCCCGCGTAAGATTCAAAGTATCTAGGCAACGTTTCGGCGAGGTCCCACTCGCCATCTTCAGGCTGGTGCTTTCGGCTTAGTGCCAGTGCAAGCAGTGTGTGACCGGAGCTGCCATCTCTCTCTATATACAAGTGGAGGGGGATGGTGTGCTGGGCTGGTTGGCTGTGCTGCAGCCTCTTGATTGGTTGATGGAGTTGATGTTGGTATAATGGGCTGTGTAATGGCCTTTTTGTTGTGGAGATATCCTGGATCTTGTGCTGTCATCTCCTGGGTCGTTAGCCTCTTGTGTTTTAACGGCTTGGGTAATGGGTTGTGTGATGGGCTTGTGAGTTCTTTTGTTGTGGTATCCTGGGTCTTGCGTTGTAATCTCCTGGGTCGTTTGTGTTTTGATCTCTTTTCCATTAGCCTCCTGTGTAGTAACAGCTTGGGTAATGGGTTGTGTGATGACCTTGTGAGATTTATTGCTGTGGTATCCTTGGTCTTGTGCTGTGATATCCTGGGTCATTTGCTGTGTTGTGACTTCTTGAGTTCTTGAGGTGTAATTTCTTGAGTTTTCTGATGTGATGTCCTGAGCAGGTGGCTGTGATGTAGCATTTTGGGTTTTTAATATGGCTTTGAGTTTGGGGTCTGGGTCTGTGTTCGTTTGGCTTCGAGTTCGTGGTCGTGCCACATCTTCATGGTGGGGTCAGTTCGCTTCATGTATGGTTCAGAGGAGTTTGAAGTGGGTAGTGATGCAGCTGCAGTGCGGCTTCTGGTCTGTGGTCGTGTCTCATCTTCTGTGTGGGTGTGAGTCTGATTTTTACGTGGAAGTGTGGTGGTGGCATCTTGTGTGGCCCTCATGGGTGTGGGTCTGGTGTCATTTATCATGTTGGGTACTCGTCTGTTCATGAGGCGGGTTTCCAAATGGCTGGTAAGCGGGAGGTGTCATCTCTTTTATTCATGCTGTGTGGGCGTTTTTCTATCTCTATGGCTTCTCTGATTATTCTGCTGCTGTGGTGTTCAGTTTTGGCGATAGTTCTGGTATTTTTAAGGTCAATCTCATGTCCTGTGGCTTTGAGGTGTTGGACCAGGAAGAGGTTGGTTCTTCTTTTTGATTGAGTTCTTATGTTCTTCAACGCGTGCACTTATTCTTCTGTTAGTTTGTCCAATGTATGTGGTGAGGCAGGCAGTGCAGGGGATTTCATATACTCCTTGGTTTTCTAACTCGATTTTGTCTTTAGGGTTTCTTAGGATGGTGGATATTTTTCTGTTTGTGCAGAATGCTGTTTTAATGTTGTGTTTTTGGAGGATCTTGCTGATTTTGTCTGTAGTGCCTTTTATATATGGGAGGAGGGCTTTGCCGTTCTCTTGTTCTCTGTCTTGGATTTTGGTTGGGGTTTCTTTTTGGATTAGGTGGGTGATCTTCTTTCTTTGAAATCCATTGGCTGTTAGTACGTTGGTGAGAGTGTTTAGTTCGGTTTTTAGGTGTTGTTCATCAGCTAAGCATTTTGTTCTGGAGATGAGTGTCTCAGCTACGGAATTGATCTGTGCTGGGTGGTGGTGTGAGAGTGCGTGTAGATAGCGGTTTGTATGTGTTTTCTTTTGGTAGATGGTGTGTCCTAGGGAGCCATTGGGTTTTTGTATACCAAGACATCTAGAAAGGGAAGTTGATTGTTAGCTTCTGTTTCCATGGTGAATTGTATTTTGGGGTGTAGGCTGTTGAGGTGTGTGAGGAAGTTGTTCAGTTTTTCTTTCCCGTGTGGCCAGATTATGAAGGTGTCATCTACGTATCTGAGCCAGAGTTTGGGTTTGTGATCATATTTTTCTAGAGCTTGTGTTTCAAAGTGTTCCATGTAGAGGTTTGCGATGACAGGTGAGAGGGTGATCCATGGGTGCTCCTTCTATTTGTTTGTATTTTTGTCCATTGTAGGTGAAGTATGTATTGGATAGACAGTGGTTGGTCAGATCTAGGATGTGCTTGGGGGGTTGTATTTGTTTTGGATGGCTGTCAAGGCTTCTTTTATTAGCACTTGGGTGAAGAGGGATATGACATCGAAGCTAACTAGTAGGTCAGCTGGGTTGTAAGTTTTGTTTCTTTATGATCTCGATGAACTGGAATGAGTTTCTTACATGTGAGTTGATGGATTCTGCATAGGGCTGTAGTTGTTTGGCGAGAAATTTGGCTAGGTTTTGTAGAGGTGAGCCTATGGAGCTGACTATTGGTCTAAGTGGAGTTCCTTCTTTGTGTGTATCTTGGGAGACCATAAAGCTTAGGGCATCTGGATGATTTCTCTCTGGGTATGATTCTTTGCTGGATTTCTTCACTGATGGGGAGGCTTTTATTTTGGATCTGGTGGTTTTTCCAGGTAGGTGGTGGGGTCTGTCTTTAGGGGTTTGTATGTGGGGTCTAGGAGTAGGTTGGTTAACTTGGTTTGGTAGTCAGATGTGTTCATAACCACTGTTGCGTTGCCCTTGTCTGCTGGTAGGATTATTATGCTGGTGTCTTCTTTCAGGTTACGTAGTGCAGTTTGTTCTTCTTTGGGTAAAAAAGCAGCTTATCCAAGAAGAACAAACTGCTGCACACCAATAATATCCACCAGCAGACAAGAGAACAGGCAACACTGCAGTGGTTATGAACAACCAACTGACTGCTGAACCCACAACAAACCTGGTGCTCAGAACCTACCTGGAAAAAAACCACCAGATCCAAAATAAAAGCCTCCCCATCAGTGAAGAAATCCAGCAAAGAATCATACCCAGAGAGAAATCATCCAGATGCCCTAAGCTTTATGGTCTCCCCAAGATACACAAAGAAGGAACTCCACTTAGACCAATAGTCAGCTCCATAGGCTCACCTCTACAAAACCTAGCCAAATTTCTCGCCAAACAACTACAGCCCTATGCAGAATCCATCAACTCACATGTAAGAAACTCATTCCAGTTCATCGAGATCATAAAGAAACAAAACTTACAACCCAGCGACCTACTAGTTAGCTTCGATGTCATATCCCTCTTCACCCAAGTGCCAATAAAAGAAGCCTTGACAGCCATCCAAAACAAATACAACCCCCAAGCACATCCTAGATCTGACCAACCACTGTCTATCCAATACATACTTCACCTACAATGGACAAAAATACAAACAAATAGAAGGAGCACCCATGGGATCACCCCTCTCACCTGTCATCGCAAACCTCTACATGGAACACTTTGAAACACAAGCTCTAGAAAATATGATCACAAACCCAAACTCTGGCTCAGATACGTAGATGACACCTTCATAATCTGGCCACACGGGAAAGAAAAACTGAACAACTTCCTCACACACCTCAACAGCCTACACCCCAAAATACAATTCACCATGGAAACAGAAGCTAACAATCAACTTCCCTTTCTAGATGTCTTGGTATACAAAAAACCCAATGGCTCCCTAGGACACACCATCTACCAAAAGAAAACACATACAAACCGCTATCTACACGCACTCTCACACCACCACCCAGCACAGATCAATTCCGTAGCTGAGACACTCATCTCCAGAACAAAATGCTTAGCTGATGAACAACACCTAAAAACCGAACTAAACACTCTCACCAACGTACTAACAGCCAATGGATTTCAAAGAAAGAAGATCACCCACCTAATCCAAAAAGAAACCCCAACCAAAATCCAAGACAGAGAACAAGAGAACGGCAAAGCCCTCCTCCCATATATAAAAGGCACTACAGACAAAATCAGCAAGATCCTCCAAAAACACAACATTAAAACAGCATTCTGCACAAACAGAAAAATATCCACCATCCTAAGAAACCCTAAAGACAAAATCGAGTTAGAAAACCAAGGAGTATATGAAATCCCCTGCACTGCCTGCCTCACCACATACATTGGACAAACTAACAGAAGAATAAGTGCACGCGTTGAAGAACATAAGAACTCAATCAAAAAGAAGAACCAACCTCTTCCCTGGTCCAACACCTCAAAGCCACAGGACATGAGATTGACCTTAAAAATACCAGAACTATCGCCAAAACTGAACACCACAGCAGCAGAATAATCAGAGAAGCCATAGAGATAGAAAAACGCCCACACAGCATGAATAAAAGAGATGACACCTCCCGCTTACCAGCCATTTGGAAACCCGCCCTCATGAACAGACGAGTACCCAACATGATAAATGACACCAGACCCACACCCATGAGGGCCACACAAGATGCCACCACCACACTTCCACGTAAAAATCAGACTCACACCCACACAGAAGATGAGACACGACCACAGACCAGAAGCCGCACTGCAGCTGCATCACTACCCACTTCAAACTCCTCTGAACCATACATGAAGCGAACTGACCCCCACCATGAAGATGTGGCACACTACGAACTCGAAGCCAAACGAACACAGACCCAGACCCCAAACTCAAAGCCATATTAAAAACCCAAAATGCTACATCACAGCCACCTGCTCAGGACATCACATCAGAAAACTCAAGAAATTACACCTCAAGAACTCAAGAAGTCACAACACAGCAAATGACCCAGGATATCACAGCACAAGACCAAGGATACCACAGCAATAAATCTCACAAGGTCATCACACAACCCATTACCCAAGCTGTTACTACACAGGAGGCTAATGGAAAAGAGATCAAAACACAAACGACCCAGGAGATTACAACGCAAGACCCAGGATACCACAACAAAAGAACTCACAAGCCCATCACACAACCCATTACCCAAGCCGTTAAAACACAAGAGGCTAACGACCCAGGAGATGACAGCACAAGATCCAGGATATCTCCACAACAAAAGGCCATTACACAGCCCATTATACCAACATCAACTCCATCAACCAATCAAGAGGCTGCAGCACAGCCAACCAGCCCAGCACACCATCCCCCTCCACTTGTATATAGAGAGATGGCAGCTCCGGTCACACACTGCTTGCACTGGTACTAAGCCGAAGCACCAGCCTGAAGATGGCGAGTGGGACCTCGCCGAAACGTTGCCTAGATACTTTGAATCTTACGCGGGAGAGAACCCGAATAACCAAAGATCCATATATATATATATATATATATATAAAATAAAACACTCATTCCATTCCAATTCAATTCTATCATTAATATTAGTTACAATCTTCTTTAACATTTCTTTTCGATTGAATATCATACTTCCTTGGGAACACTTATAGACTTTCCATAATTAATTTTTTTCCATATTTCCTCTTCATTTATATTTTTATAAATCATTAATAATAATTAAAATGTTCCCATCCTTTCCTAATTTCATTCTCTCATTCTCTTTATATCATTTATTTATTAACAAACATTCCACTGCATTACAATAAATATTTTATGCATCATTTTAATCATACATAATTTCATATTTTCTAAAGGTATTTCTATTTCTAATAGAACAATACTACCTTATGTACCTTTGCAGAATCCCCTTTTCAATTAAAATTTCACCCGTTATCTTTAAGTAGGTTTATACTTTCAATCCTTATACATTTTCCCTGTTTCTCTATATCTTGTTTCTGTCTTTTATAACTTCTTTTCCTTTCCTTCTTCCCCCTCTTCTTCTCCCTTCCTTTTTTACTCCCTTGTCTCTCTACTTCCAATTCTCTCTTCTGTAATCCTATCTTCTGTTGCTTCCTAATATTGTAATTATTTTTCAAACTATTCTTTTTTGGGGGGGTTGTTTTTTCAAATCTTAAACTTTTCACTCTCTTTCCCCCCTTTCCTTTCCCCCCCCCACATAGAATTACTTGATCGTTAAAGATGGCTTCTTCTTTGTCCAGACCTTCTTGTTCTACAAGCGTTTCTTCTTGTTTCTCATAGTTCCAAATCTCCATTTCTAAAAATTGAAATATGAAGCCAAAAGAACCTCTTCCTTCTTGTGCATCTTCTTTTTGTTTTTTAAGTTCCATTTTCAGTTCTTTCAAAAGTGATGCCATTTTAAACACTTTTAAACAACCACCCGATTGATTTTAGTCATTTAAATCCAATAGCCAAAAATCCAAAAATCACCAAGTAATCCAAATAATCCAAAACTGTTTCTTCTTGCTTCTTTTTTCCACTTTCTCTTCCTGGGGTTCTATTATTTTGTTACAAAGTTTCAGTTAGAATGTATCTTTTAGGAATCTTATTAAAGTTTCACTGTAAGTTCCTTTTAGTTCCAGGCAGTCTCCTCCATTTTTCCAGATCCCTTTTCACTTTCAGCTTAAATGCCTATGGGTGTCAAAGTGGATTTTTGTCAATTTCGTACTTAAATCTCTTAGCTGTCAGTATAAGGAAGGGAAGAAAAAAAAGCCAAATCCTTTCCCTTCCTTCTCTCCTTCGCTGCTTCAAAATCTTCTTTGGGAACAATGTTATTTTTTATAGTTCAAATTCCAGGATACCTTACGTTGTTGCTTTTTCAGTTCAACCCGGTCAATCAAAATTTTCTCTTCTTATCTTCCTCCTGCACATTCTTTTCCAGTCGAGTTCTTCTTTGAGGTGGCCATTTCTGACCACCGCCTTCAGGAAAGGGAGTAATGTCCAGCTGAGGAGGAGAGATGCGGCTCTCCTCGACCCTGCTGGTGATCTCCACCACCTCTACAGGATGGCTTAGCCCCGAATCCAGCCGGCTCGGGGCGCTCCGGTGGCGAGCATGGATTGAAACCGCGCACGATTGCAGATTTCGGTCCATCGCTGAAGAAGCTCAAACTGGAAGTGCCTCTTTTATTTTGAGGTGCCAATGAAGTATACACATTCCCAATTCTAGGACAGTCCAGGACTTGAGCATGTTGTTTTTTAACATGTACTTCTTGTAAGCAGATTTTATTTAACTTTAATTTTTCTAGCTTATGAAAAGTCTTTTTCCTTTTGATGGCCGAATTCAGTCCATTTATATTTATTCACATTAATTTCTTTTCTTCTTCCATTGTTTACACTTTATATGTAGGATTTATTGCTCTTGTTGTTCTTTGCTCTCTTGCTTGTTTTGTTTTCACCCTTCCACCTGTTGCTCCTTTTTCTCGTATTCTTTCTTCTCTTTTTTCTTTATCTCTTTCTTCAACCATCTCCTCTTGAACTTTAATTATTTCCTTGTCTCTTGTTCTCTTTTCTTCTTTTCCTCTAAAATATTCATCAGAAAATTACTCTGCTTACTCTATTGAATCCAATCTATGTCTTTGTTCTTGCCAGTTAAACATCAAGCCTCCTGGAATCAGCAATCTATAATTCACTCCTTTCTTAATTAGAATCCTTGTCAAGAATTGATACTCTCTTCTCAAATCTCTCACTCTTCTCAATACTTGTTTTAAGACTGTAATCTCCTTTCCTTTATATTTCAATGGGTCATCTCTTGCTTTTCTGTAATATTTCTGTTTTAATTGCTTTCTTGGTGAATCTCACATGGACTTCTCTTGGTAGTTTATTTCTCATAACACATCTAGTATACACTCAGAATACTTCATCAATTCCATTCATCATTTTTTCTTTTGGTATCTCCATAGCTCCTGCCAACATTTCTGTCATTATTTCTGCAAGGTTTTCTCCTTTTACTTCCTCAACATTTTGAAATCTTAGATTAAAAATAAGCTCCTTCCATCTCCCAGGCAATCATTTCCTTTCTCTTGTCTTGTTTCACTGCTGTCAACCAGTAATCTATTTCTCCTATTCTTTTTGGTCTGATCTTCCCTTTCTTCTATCTTTTGCATTCTTTCTTCATTCTTCATCATCATCTGCTGTATATTCTCCATTTTCTCTTCCATTTTCCTGATTTTCTCTTCCATTTTTCCTTGTTTCCTTTGATCTTGTATTGCTTGCATCATTATTTTTAATTCTTGCATTGAAACTTCCTTTTCCCTTTCTTTTTCTTGTTGTAACATAGCTTGTATTGATTGCTGACCCACTGGGTTTAGGGAGGAGGAGGTAGGAATTGAAGATGCTGTAGCAACTGTCTTCCTCATCTCAAATTATTTGTAATCCCAAACAAAAGGTATCTGCCAATTAATCCAAGACCAGTTTTCTTCAGGTTCTTCTCTACCTTAATCCAATTGTAAAGGAAGAAAAAAGAAAAAAAGAAACCAAGCTCTTTGTATCAAGGAGCAAAAAGAAATAAAAATAAAAATAGAAATTTAAAAGTACAAAAGCAGAGAGTTCAAAAATAGAAAATCCACAAAGAAGCCATAAAAGAAGAAGAAACAAAAGCAATAATAATAGTAAAGAAAGAAGTAATCCACTGATAGTAGTTTCAAATGAAGGGGGAAAAACAGAAAAAAAAAAACCTAAGGTATTCCAAAGAATAGGCTAAAAAAATGGATATAGAAAAGCAAAAAGGCCCAAGGGAGATACCAGCAACAAGAGGGGAAAAAACAAATTAAAATAGCCAACTGTAATTTTGAATAAAAGTCACAAAGCAAATCCAAGCCACCATATAGTATCCAAAAAGCCAGAGTGAAAACATCATCAAAGTATAGTCCAAGGTCAAAATAGTCTTTTCTCTTTCCACTTCAATTTCTAGCTGTTTAGATTACTTTGCAAGAGAAGCACCTGTTTAAACAATTGTTTAGTACACAACTCTCTATCTTCTCTTAAGTCTAAACAGCCTGCAACTAAAACAGTTTTCTCACAGATTCAATCCTTTGATCTCTTCAGCTTTTTTGTAACCTCTAGCTGGCGATGTTGCTCAACTTTCACTTCTTTGTTATATTGTAGTTAAAAAGTTTCTAGCAAAGTTCACTTTTAAAATAGAGAATAAAAAGAGGGAAATAGTTCAAATTTTAAATTTAGAATAAAAGTTAAAATTTATCTTCCTTTAATTATTATTATATAGTCCAATCCAGTTAAAAAATAATCTCTTTTTGAAAACACAGTAAAATAGTCCAAATTAAAATTAACAGTTAGAAATATGCTCTATTTCGCCACTAATTTCTCTCTTCTGTCTTCTTAAAAATCTTTTTCCCTTAGGGTACTCTTTTATTCTTAATGAGAATTTTTTTAAAAAAAATCTCACCCAAAACCGACACACTTTCCTTCTGCATCTTCTTCCATTCTGGAACTGTCCCAGCCTTTCAAGAAGCTTTTAATGGCCGTTTCCCTCTGCAGCCGAATTCAAGAGCTTTTCCTGGATCAACCAGGGACTTTGTGATTTCGCTGAGATCAGCAGGATGTGCTCTCCTCTCCTCTTTCACCATCTCTCTGGGACAGTTTAGGTCCAAATGAACCATCCATCTGTGGGGATTTTGACGGCTTTCCAGGAGCTCCCAAATCGCCCATCGTCTTGCCGCGATGTCAGCCCTGCCCTCTCTAAGTCAACCACAATTCTGATGCGGCTCTCAATGAGATTGAGTTTGACACCCATGCTGTATAATGTTTAACACCAATGGCCTTCCATCTCCTTATGACTTTTGTTTAACTATTAACTTAAAGTGGGATCAAATTTTCTTTTTGTATAGTGAAGATGCATCTTGGAAATAGAAGCTTTAATGGCCAATGCCCATTGTTAAGCTATATTTCATTTCATGCTTACTTTTCAGCCCAATAATTGCTAAGCAAAAAATGGTGACAACTGGCTCTGAAATTCACAAAATTGTATTATATTTTTGTCTTATAAAGAGCAACTGGGATTAGGAATGGCAGGAGACATGAATTAATGTGCAATGAATCTGAATTCATACCTATGAGATCTCAAAAACAAAGTAGATAAAGTCAGGAATGAAATACAAAATCAAGAAAGTAAACATAAATTAACATACGAAAGTCCAGAATATAAAGGCAGAGAGCACAGCAGAGCTGAAGTTCAAGAATACAATTGAAAGAAAAGTCTGAAATTTCAGGATCCTAAGATGTCAAGATAACTAGATAAAAATGGAAGCAAATGAGGATATTATTTTCAGCGAACTGACTGCATCTTAGCTAGATACTTTTATATTCAAACCTTCTTTGCTGACTCTTTTATTCCATCTATTTCTCAGATAAGAGAACGTTGTCAAGAAGTCTCTTTGCATTTCAGTCGCTGTGGAGACAGAGGTTGCAATAGTCAGCTTCTATATAGCAGATAGCAGCCTCTCAAAAGATTTGAGAGAATTCCAGGTTCTCCTTTTAATGCAGGTTAAACTGAGCTTGCATTTATTGAGAACTTTTGTCTGATCATAAAATCTGTCCTGAATCATTGCTTAGTTCTTTATAAAACTGACCAACTAATCTTCAATGATAAGACCTCTAAAGGGAAAGCCTGAGAAATTATTTTGTAGAAAAATATAAATGTTATTTGCTCCTACATAAATATTATGTAAGTATGGTTAGTTTCATGAAAGGCATCGTTTTTTGCTTGTCTAGTTAGTTAACATAATTAAGTAGGAAGCAGGCACTTAAGCAGACAGGACAAACAGTCAGGACTCTTGTATAAAAGATCCACTGGGGAGGAAGACAAAAAGGAAACAAGTTTTTGAGGAAGAAAAAAATTACCTGAATCAGGAAAAGGAAGTTGGACCTGAGCATCTAGAAAAACTCAATCCTGATTAATCAAGAAAGCAAGAACATTGGAGGATAAAATGGGGTGATGAAACCCATCCACTATTTGGATCCATACTTGGTAGCTTCCATCGCTCCAGCTAGTGCTTAATTGAGAAGGATGTGGGTAAGTACATGCGACAAAGAGCAAATGTACATTGTAATCAGTAAAGTGTTGCTATTGCTTTAAATTCATTGCATCTCCATATATTAAAAAAACCCAAACCCTGATGTGTCTTAATATTCTATGGAAATTGATTTATGTGAACTGCTAGTTGCTTCTTGGCTGTTGACCTGGGTTCTTATCTACTTTAGTTGCACCTAACTGGACAAGTCTGGTAGAAAATGATGGGGGCTTACAAGATCCATGTGCCTCAATAGTCTGAGAATGTTTGAGTGAGCCAAACCTGGGAGCTATGTAACATTAGTTTGGTTCTGACAAAACAAAAATTATAATTTGTCTGACTTAACCAGCTACAGGATAAACTGAGAGACATAAGTTCAGGAACAAACAGCTTACCATTGTTTTCAAAGCTTATCACTGAGGCCTGAAAAAGGCTAAAGCTTTTGAGTTTTCGTGTCTTGTTTATGAGTGGGACAGATGATGAATCAGAGCTGAGAGAATGAAGCATTGATCAAAGTGAAATAAGGTCTAGCAAAAAAAAAAAAGAGATCAGTTCATCATGATGATGAAATGAGTACAAGAGTTCTAAAAGCAATCCAAAGTCATGATGAGAGAGTAACATAAGGGCAATACTAGATACAGTATGGACTGAATATAACTGAGTAAGAAATTGCAGATTTAAATGTCAATTGAGATGTTTCCCTGATACCTTCTAATATTACTTGTTGTAAGAAACCATGTGCCTCTTTATGCAAATCTCAATTGCTCATTGCAGTTTATTTCTCACCCCCTTCATTTGCCAGTTATTTTTAGGTCTTGGACTACCAAGGTAGGCAGAACCAGGCAGCTACATCCACTGTTTCTTTTTGAGTAGCAGTGCTAAGTTCTCTTTCAATTGTGATGGTTTTCATGACTCCTCATCCAGAACTAATAGAATCATATCCTTGTAGGCAGATTTTTCTGAGAGGAGATGATGCTGTTGCAATTCTATAAGCAACAATGCAATAGATTCTATATAAGCTCCAATCTTGAGTGTATAAAGAAAGAAGCTAAGTTCTGAGGGAAGATATATCGGTTACATCAATGACCAATAGTTATTCAACTTAAAGACCATGATGTACAGGGCATATCCTTTGAAACACAGAAAAGGCAGGAACAAGAAAACATTTGATTTAAATTGCCATGAGTATGAAACAGAAAAACTGTAACCTGACAGAAGACAATCAACTCATTAATGTATCTTCAGTGAGTTCTTATTTAGCCATACCACTTAGAGCATTTCAAAGACTTCTACAGAATTCAGGCTTAACAATCAGTTTGTTTTCTTTATAAAAATATTAATATATTACCAAGGGCAAGAGGTGGTGGTATTCAGCAGGTTCTCACCAGTTCTGGAGAACTAGTAGTGGAAATTTTGAGTAGTTCAGATAACCGGCAATCTCTCTGACTGGAGATTTTACAGTATCCTTCCCCTGCCATGCCCACCAAGCCACACCCACAGAACCAGTAGTAAAAAAAAATGAATTCCACCATTGGGCAAGAGGCTCAAAATGACAAGATAATCACTGCAATGATATGATTAAAGTTTAGCCTCTTTTTGCATGTATTGCAGGCATGACTTGCTTTAAAAAAGGGTCAAAACTTTGTTCATGCTGGACTTCCAGTTTGAAGGGCTTCAGCGACAGACAGAAATCTGCAATCGTGCGCGGTTTCTGTCTGGGCTCGCCACTGGAGCGCCCCGAGCCGGCTGGTTTCAGGGCTAAGCCACCCTGTAGAGGTGGTGAAGAGGGGGGAGACCGCCAGCAGGGTCGAGGAGAGCCGCATCTCTCCTCCTCGGCTGGCCATTACTACCTTTCCTGAAGGCGGTTGCAGCGGTGGTCAGAAATGGCCACCACAAAGAAGAACTCGACCAGAAAAGAATGTGCAGGAGGAAGATAAGAAGTGAAAGCTTTGGCTGACCGGGTTAAATTGTAAAAGCAACAACCAAGGTACCCTGGAATTTAAACTTACAAAAAATAACATCGCTCCCAAAGAAGAGTCGGAAGCAGTGAAGGAAAGTGAAAAGGGAAAGGTTTGGCTTATTTTTTTCTTCTATCTCCTTCCCTATACTGACAACTAAGAGACTTAAATAAGAAATTGGAAAAATCTGCTTTGACATCAATAGGCAATTAAGCTGAAAATAAAACAAAATGCCAAAGGGATAATAAAGATTTCTGGACATTAAAAACTTTCTTTTTCATAAGCAGGAAGGGAGAGAAAAAGAATAAGGGCAGGATCTGGAAGAGGGAGGAGACTGCCTGGAATTAAAAAGAATTTAAAGTAAAACTTCAACAAGACTTCTAAAAGATACATTTTAACTGAAACTTTGCAACTAAATAGTAACCCCAGGAAGAGAAAGTGGGGGGGGAAAGAGCAAAAAAGAAACAGCTTGCATGTATTTGGACTATTTGGTGATCTTTGGAGTTTTGGTTATTATATTTGAATGACTAAAATCAATCGGGTGGTTGTTTAAAATTTATACAATGGCACCACTTCTGGATGAATTGAAAATGGAACTTAAAAAGTACAAAGACAATGCACAAGAAGGGAGGGTTCTTTTGGCTTCGTTTTTAATTCTTAGAAATGGAGATTTGGAACTATGAGAAACAACAAGAAAAGACTGCAAAACAAGAAGACTGGGACAAAGAAGAAGCCATCTTTAATGAACAAGTAATTCTATGTGGGAAGAAAAAGGAAGGGGGGAAAGAGAATGGAGAATTTAAGACTTAAAAAAACAACCAAAGAAAAGAAAAATAATTCGAAAAATAAGTATAATACTGGAAAGCAACAGAAAAGGGAATACAGAAGAGAGAAATAGAGGTAGAGAGACAAAGGGGTAAAAAGGGGAGAGAGATGAAGAGAGAGAAGAAGGAAAGGAAAAGAAGTTACAAAGGACCGGGGCAAGATATAGAGAAACAGGACCTATTTAGAGATAATGGGTGAAAATCTAACTGAAAAAGGGATTCTGTAAAGGTACATAAGATTGTATTGTTATATTAGTAATAGAAATAACTTTAGAAAATTGGAAACAACGTATGATTAAAATGAGGGATAAAATAGTTAGTGTAATTTAGTGAAATGTTTGTGAATAAAATAAGTGAAATAAAATACAAACGAGAAAATTGAATTAGGAAGGAACAGGAACATTTTAATTAGTTAGTTTTATAAAAAATAAGTGAAGAGGGGGAATTAACTATGGAAAGCTTATAATTGTTCCCATAGAAGTATGATATTTAATTGAAAAGTAATGTTAAAGATGTTAAGACTTTAATGAATATTAATATTAATGATAGAATTGAATTGGAATGGAATGTTGTTTTAATTATATACATTTATAATTTTTTTCTTTTTTTAAGAATACAGTGTGTATTTTAAGAATGTACCAAGCAGAATCCAAATGGAAGTTATGTATTATATTGAATGTTACAACTTTAGGGAAAAGATATAAAGGCGTTACTCCAATCAGTAACAACAGGAGAAATTTTGTTTAATGAGAAAAGATAATAGATAATTGAAACAGGACAGACAAAAAATATAAATACAATGATTTGAATTGAGATGAGATAATTAAAATAAAATTGAGAAAATTAAAAGAGGAGAGAAGCTATGTAGAAAATGTAAAATAGTAATAAAATATGGAATAGAATATAAAAATGAGCATGAACCTGAATTTGTGTCTGTACGAAGAAATGTAACCCGGGATTATGCTGCTTTCAAAAAAGATGTTTTATTTGTAGTTGTTTTCTCTTTGTGAAAACTCAAATAAAATTTACAAAAAAAAAACTTTGTTAATGCAGGACCAAGTGCTATTGTGACCTTTTTGAATCCATCCATATCTTTGCAAACACCCAGTATCTTATCCTACTTTACTGTAAGAGACTCAGGGTAGTTTATAGTTTGACAAAATAAAGTAAAAATAACTACTATGGAAATAAATAAAAACAAGAGAAGTTAAGTAGTATTAGTATTTTATTGTCATTGCACCTCATACAACAGAATTAAATGCCATCTTCAGTGTAAGTCATGAACTTGGAAGCATTGAAATTTTACAGCCAAGTCTTGGCTTGAAAATTCTGACAGTGGGCTCAATCCTGAGCTTCCTACTTCAGCACCTTGGGGCTGTGATTCCTTATGATTGATAATATTCTAGAAATGTTCCAAAAAAGCATGACATATTTCCAGATTTTTGGAATTAGATTAAAAGAGTTGGAAGGGACGTTGTAGGTCATCTAGTCCAGTGGTCATCAACTAGTGGGCCAGGGAGCACTGGTGGTCTGCAAGAAAATGTTGGTGGTACACAGAGAAATGTCTCCTCCAAAGCACCCGCCCGAAGTAGTTAATCCAGGCTGTGCGGGAACACAAGGCTGCGCTGCCCACATTACCCACCCATTCACTGGGGCCCACCCTTCAGCTGAGCGCAAACCTTCAAAGCACTGAAGTGTGAATGGGGCGGGAGTGGGGTGGGAATAGAGACTTTGCAGTATCCTTCCTGCCATGCCCACCAAGCCACACCCACCAAGCCATGTCCACAAAACCAGTAGTAAAATTTTTTGAATCCCACAACTAGACAGATTATATAAGAGATCATAGCCAGCAGCTGAATATTGGGCAGGACAATATGACCAGTTCATAATTTCTCAGGTTGTAAAGAAATCAGTGGGGGAATTGTACTTTCAGTCTTTCAAGATTCTGTTCATGTAGCTTCACAATAAATTAAGATTAGCTTACCAGGTTGTATTTCCTGTTTGATCTACCTGATAAGGCTAAAATACACATATGTACGATAACAACACAGAGTGGTGGTATATGGTATATTGATCAGGGTGGTATATGGTATATTGATCAGGGTGATCAATATATCATATACCATATACCAAAAATGAATATTTATTGCCAGACATCAATCATGCTTCTAAAATTTATCCTAATTATAGCTGTGCAAACAACACTGAGGTAATGTCAGTATCTTTTGTCCATGAACTTTGGTACTAAATCATTGGCTTTCTAAAGTTCTAGGAACTACCGTGTTTCCCTGAAACCCTATATTATATATTTTTTGCCACCAAAAAAGGCACCAGGTCTTATTTTTTGGTGGGGATGTCATCCACTGACTCACCTCACTTGTGCATGTTGCCCCCAGCCTCCTTTTTGCTGTCAGAGGCCTTCAGGAACTTCTTCAGCTTCGGATAGTTGCAGCCAGGCCTCGCACACCTCAGCCCATTTCTTCTGCAGCCAGCAAGGTTTTCCCTGAGGCTTCTTAGCTGATAAAACAGCTCCGGACTGATCTCTGTTATCAGCTACAGAGGCCTTTAGGAAAACTCTGCTGGCTGCAGAAGAAATGGACCAAGGTGTGCAAGGCCTCGCTGCAACTATCCGAAGGTAAGTAGTAGGACAGCTTCACCTCCCCAATCCTCATCTTAGCTTAATTTTTACCCGTGCACCCTGGAGTGGGAGGGGTCTTAATTAGGGCTTATTTAGGGGGTAGGGCTTATATTGGGAGCACATGTAAAAATCAAGCTAGGACTTACTTTCTGAGTAGGCTATATTTCACATTACTTCTCTAAAGTTAGAAGTTAAAAAATCAGCTTTAGCATGTTAACCTTAACAGTATATGTAATTTGGGATCTCCAATTACAATTCAAACCTCAGACAATCCAAAATTGTCCTTTCTCTTTTGAAACAACTTTCTGACATTCTAATGAAAGACTGATGAATGAATCATTAACACAATCATGATCCTTTGTCTTTTTCTTTAATCAGCAAGTGGAATTTTGTGCGCTTGTTTTTATAAGAGGTAGGATGGGAGAAGGAGTCAAAGGCAGTTGCATATTGTGTAAGGTATCTTCATCAAGAAATAAAGGCTTTGTGTTTGAAGCTTATTTGATATGCATTGCCCCTTTTGTAAAGAAAGAGTAGAAGATACTGTACAAAATAGTTTACAAAAGCCTGAGGGTGTAACAGGTTCTCAACTATTAGTTCTCCATTTTACCATAGCTGTAGGGCATTAAACCATTTAGTTTACAATTTCCAGAAAAGTCAGGCTCTGTCACTCATTTATATAAAATATTGGCTTCACTTAGAAGTAATGGTGCAGAATTCAGTCACAATGTACTTGCTCAGCACCCGTTTCAGAATCAGTTCTTTAAAACACCAAGTAAGAAAAGATCACAGTCTGAAACTCTTGAACATCATTGCTCATCTATGCAGAGGAGAGATCGCAATCTCCTCTGCCTGATGGACTACATGTATTATCAGGAATCTAGTTATGTACATACTAGTGAGTCCCTCCCTTATAATCTGGGTCTTCACTATCTTAATAGCACTAGTAGTAGGAAGGCAGTAGGGGGGGGAATCAATCTAACAGTATAGACATAAGTACTCAAATGTAAGCTATTTTTTATAAATAATTTTGAATATCTATCTTTTGAATATCTTATCTTTCTTGTGCCTTTTTCCAAAGAAGACAATATTTTATATATACCAGATTAAAGACACTATTAAAATAAAATAAATCTGAGTTTTCTGTTTAGAAAGTATTCCACAATGAAAATATTATAATAAAATGCACATGACAAGACAATTTTCACTGATATAAATTAAATCAAGTATTAGATGAATAATCACAATAGGATGAAAATGCATAATGCCAAAATTAAGCAGGGGATCCTTTTCCTTATGTTTTCCACAATAAAACTGAATTTAAGTTGAAGGAAGAAGAGACTACTGGTAGTCCTCACTTAACAACCAGTTGTTAGTAACCATTCAGAGCACAATGGATCCCCAAAAAGGTACTTAATAACCCAACTTTCAATTATTAGAAAACATTCTTTGGATTTCTTATTTAATAAAGCTCCATTATTATTTTTTAAGTTTTTATTCCTGACAAAAATGCCATTGTCTTAAAGGTCTTGTTAATTTTAGTAAATAGTCTCCCTAAAGCAGTTGCGAATTTTTTAGACAAGCATGAAAACCAGAAAATCTGAATGGCTTTGATATATATGAAATGGGATGCACACCTTCCCAAACAAATATAGAATGTCTTTGTTACTCGTAAAGGTTATGGCCTATCGCAGGATTCTTGCTGGCTTTTGTTGAGATAGATGCCCTGGATTTCATGGAGTAAGTAGGTACTTTCTCATTTCATTATAGAGGGGATATTAAGAATTTGAACATGATTTGCACAGTCTGATATTTTTCCCATAAAAGGGTTGTTTTTATTGTTGTAATCAAATTTTGGGATTTTTTAGTTTTTATATTTCTTTCAGTGTATAGTCTGGGACTGGGATTCCAATGGCAAGCATGACTTCATTGGAGAATTCAATTCAACTTTCAAGGAAATGCGTGGAGCAATGGAAGGAAGACAGGTAGGCTTAGATAAATATATTTTATTTGTAAATAAACAGATAACAATCTATCAGAGTGATGGAAAAAGTGGGTTTTGCTTACACTTTGGTTTTATATGGGAAATTAGACAAAGTACTATTAAAACACATATATATCATCATCTTGGCAAATAAATTAAACATGGAAAGAATACAGTACTAGCGAGCTAGAATCAGATCACTTGGTAGAAGAGAAAATGGTTGATAATTTTTTGGCTGAATAATTAGCTCAAGCACATTTGAGAAGAATTGACATAATAGCACAAAGAGCTAGTCCACTAATCTTTAACCTATGTTAATGATGTTTGGGTAATGGCACTAGCTCATAGAAGAATTCTTTATTGGCCAAGTGTGATTGGACACACAATCACACTTGGTGCATATGCTCTCAGTGTACATAAAAAGAAAAGATACATTTTCAAGAATCATAAAGTACAATACTTAATGATAGTCATAGGGTACAAATAAGCAATCAAATCATCATAGGAAACAATCAATGCTGTATAATGAATTATATGGAAGAGAGCTTTAACTGGATCCATCCACACATCTGCTTTTCCTCACCTAGAGATATCAGTAAATAGTAATGCGTTTTACATCTCAGATTAATCGATGAATACAATATATCTGGTGAATACAATTGGTTCTTGCCACTACCATCACCCAGAAAACACAAATCTTTATAATTAGCATCTACGCTGTCTTTAAATGTCATGAATTATTTCAATAAGAATTGAAGGTAGATTTTAATTGGAGTTTCTAAGAAATCCTATTCTTTTCGGGACAGCTGGACTGCAATCTTAGAGTCTTTCTAAAAGTTTGTATTTTGGGTGACCAAAGTGGAAAAGTATAACATATCTACAGTTTTACTTCTTATAGTGATTTTAAAAATATAGAAAATCATAACACTACTTTTTGGCATTTTACCACTAAATTTCGGTAGTGGAGAGAAGAGATGGGCTCTCTCTTTAAGAAATAGGAAATATAAATACATTTTGATAGTGCTGATTTGGATCAGGTAAACCAGAATTTTGGATGTCCTGCACTAAAATTAATGTTATAGTTTATACTGTAGCTTTCTTATAACTAGGGAGAGAACGGAAGGGAAGTGAGGGATCAAAAAGATGTTTTTGATTATTAATTAATTATTACAATTCTGGTTAGCAGTTCTGATTGATGTCAATTGTTAGATATGACAAATTACTGTCATTTCTTGTGGGTGTATAATACTGGATATTGGCTTTATTAGCTTTGATCCATTTAATTAAGGCAAGTAAACTTTGATAGTTGTCTATTTTCTTCCTGTAATAGTAAACCAAACCAACAGATGATCTCCAAAATGTTCTAGCATTTTCCATATCAAAGCAGTTGGATTGTAAATTCAGAAGTATCTGAAGATATGTCATAGGCTGCAGTGACCTGATAAAAGAATTGGGATGAATATGAAACATTGTAGTAATTAGTACACTGTGGATAAATCACTCAATTCACCTTGCAGGATAACTATGAGGCTCTGGAAATATCTTGGCTTACTGTGCATTGACCAGTCATCTCATCTTTTCTAGAAGTATTTTTTCCTTTCAATGCTTAAATAGAAATTCCCATTAGCTCCTGATAACCTATTGTAAGTGCAGTTTCACTAGCAATGTCCAACTTGCTCCAAGTTTTTCTAGTCAGTCTCTTGTATTGTCCAATGATTTCTATCCCCATAATCTCCTGCTCTGTCCAAAGGTTGGGACTGGAATGATCAATAATTGTTGGACTACTAGTGTTACTGTTATATAAAATATCTTGCTAATTTCAGAATCAAATATTTTTTCTACATCCTATTTTCACCAAGATACAGTGTTAAAATGTGTTATGATATAAAACTTTATAAAACAATTCTCTTCCTAATCTGTATTGGCATTTACTCTTATATCAATTTATCTGAAAAACTAGTGCTTATCATGAAAAAGAGAAATCCAGTATTGCTTAATCTATTAATTTCAAAACATTAGTTGAGAAAAGAGTGTTTGTGGCTAGGATATTTTAAATCTTGGACTTAAACAAGTTTTAATAAAAATCAAGCTAATGCTATTTATGTGTGCCAAGGAAATTCCTCTGCTCAACTGTAAATAATAACCTTAAAATGAAATAGCATCTGAACAATTAGCAGTGGGATTATTATATAACTGAAAAATGTTACCATAATAGGAAATGGAATGGACAAATTAATATTGAAAAATATTCTTACATTTAAACTCTCCATGCAAATTTCTGTAAAGTGGAATGGGCGTTGGTATAATTACCTGAGAACGCCCTTTCTATCTACGCTGCAAGAGAGTCCAGGAATGGGTTAAGCTCCTCCTTCTGACATCATAGAGCTAAGTCTGCATCTGAGTCTATAAAAAAGCCAACCCTGGCTGGCCCACCCATCTTTTAGGCAAGGATACTTGACAGACATAATGTGTCTCTGGAAGATAAGCAATACATTAATTTCACCCCTCCCCAACCATCATAACCAGACGTATAGGGTGGGGCTGGACTCTCTTGCAGTGTAGATAGAAAGAGTGTTCTCAGGTAATTATACCAACGCCCATTCTCATCCAGGCTGCCTCGAGAGTCCAGGAATGGGACATACCAAAGCATGCATGTCCACGGGAGGGCCAACGTCTGGGCCAGTCACTCTGACTGAGGAACCACCTTTTGAAGCACCCTCCGGCCAAACAATGCCTGTGCTGAGGCAAATGAATCCAGGTGATAATGCCATATAAACGGTGAAGCCGAAGCCCAGGTAGCACTCTGCAGATCTCCTCCAGCAATGTTTGAGTAGACCAGGCGGCCAAAGTAGCTGTACACCTAAAGTTTGGTATGCCTTAGATATACAAGCTCTAATCCATCTACCAATTGTCTATGAAGTTACCTTGTTCCCCAGGGTAGAGTGATGAAACAACACAAACATGGCTTCAGATTATCTTTTCTTTTTTTCTTTTTTTTTTACTTTTTTAAAATAAACATACACAAACAAAACATAAAACCATCTTCCAGTTGCATACAGTGTGTTGGTTGGTTACAAGTCTTGGGTGCTTCATCTCACTTAGTCCTCACTTATAATTTGTATTAATTCTCATATTATCCATGTAGTATATATATGTATATTATTATCATTGTTAATCATTTATTTGACTATTACTATTATTCCATCATTTTATGCGAGATATTCAACATTTTAAGTTAATTTATATTGTAACATTCATTCCATCATCATAAATCCATCCAATAATAATATATCCTTATGTTATATTCTCTATAATTCTATTATCCTTATATTGTAAAATCCTCTAAAATATTTCATATTTTTTATATAACCATTAATAAAATAAGTTCCACATCTTGTAATATTGTTTATCTTCTTGCTCTCTAATTTCAAATGTCAATTTACTCATTTCAGCACATTCCATTATTTTCTTGATAACTTCCTCCTGCATTGGAATTTTCTCATTTTTCCAATTTTTAGCAAATACAATCCTAGCCACTGTTAATACATTTACAATCAAATATTTCAAATCTCTACTGTATATTTCCGGTAAAATACCCAATAAAATATCTCTGGTTTAAAGTCTATGTGTTATTTTATCATTTTTTCCAACCATGTGTGGATTTTAGTCCAGTATCGTTTCGCCTCTGCACACGTCCACTACATATGGTAGTATGAACCCAGTATCGGATGACATTTTCAACACTTCTCCGATTTATTCTTGAACATTCTTGCTATTCTCGTCGGGGGTAAGTGCCACCTGTAATACATCTTATACAAATCTTCTTTATATGCTGCTGACATTGTCATTTTATAATTGTGAGACCATAATTTTTGCCATTTCTCTAAATCAATTCCATATCCAAAGTTCTTCCCCCAAGCAATCATTGTTTCTTTTAACTTGTTCTTCTTCTAGTTTAATAAATATCCATATAGTTTTTTAATCACCTTTTCATCAGTACCTATCAAAATTTTATCTAATTCAATCAATTTATCATAGAAACATTCTGTTTTAAAATCTTTATCATATCTAGAATGTATTTTGCACATATGAAAACCAATTCATCCTTATATCTTGTTCTTCTAGTTCTTGCATAGATTTAAGTTCACTCTTTTCATTCAATATTTCACCATATCTAACTGTTTGTTCCATTTTATATATAACTGGGTATGAAAATGCTTCAATAGTTGAAAGCCAGACTGGAATTTTTAAATAATGTTGCCTTTTAGTCTTCTCCCAATTTAATAACAAAGCTTCTCATATATAATGTCTCCTGAAATACCCGTGTGTTTTAGACCCCTTGTACCATAGGAAGGCATGCCATCCCAATAACAAATCATGTCCTTTTAGTGTCAATAATCTAGTATTTCTTAGTGTTATCCATTCCTTGACTCACATCAAAGTTGTCGCCTGATAATATAACTCCCAATTAGGCAGGCCAAATTCTCCTCTTATTCTAGCATCTTGCAATAGTTTAAATTTTAGCCTTCTTTCCCTGCCAAATATATTTCAACACTATTTTGTTCAAATCTTCAAAATAATCTTTCCCTAACCTAATTGGAATTGTCTGGAACAAGTATAAAATTCTAGGTAATGTATTCATCTTAATTGTTGATATTCTCCCTATTAATAATATTGTTAATTTTCCCATTTTGTCAAATCTGTCACGATCTGTTGTTTGAGTTTATAATAATTATCCTCTTTAAATGTACCACATCTTGCTGTCAAGTGTATTCCCAAGTACACTCTTTATTTGTGACCTGGATCTTCAAAACTTCTGCCAATTCTTCCTTTCGTTTTGCAAACATATTCTTTGTCAAAATCTTCATTTTATCTTTATTTATTTTCAAGCCTGCTACATTTCCATATTCCTCTATCTTTTCTATCAACTTAGGTGCTGTTTCTAATGGATCCTCTAAGATAAAAACCAGGTCATCTGCAAATGCTTGTAATTTATATTCTTCCTTTTTAATTTTCATTCCTTTTATTTCTTTTTCTTCTCTAATATTTCTATTTAGCACTTCTAACACAAACAACAGAGGTGACAGCGGGCAACCTTGTCTTGTCCCTTTCTGTCAGCCTTCAAGATTTTCTTCCTTTGCTTTGCATCTTTCGGCTGTCATAAGTAACAGGGAAGGAGGGGGGGACATGATTATGGGAAACGAGCTGGAGGTTTTAAAAAACAGAACTGTATAAGTTGGGGGGGAGTTTCTTGCTTAAGCTTCTATCCTATGCTATGCGCAACCGCAACTCTTTATCAAAATATGTCAAGGTCAATGGACAGAGGCCTCATCACCACCTGGAGATGCCCACGTGATGCCCACACAACTTTTAATTGGATGAGCCAATTGAACTATTGTGGGTGGGAACATTGCCATCACTTTGTATATGTGATTTATGTGCTCATTTTCTCAGATTCAGAATTCTTTTGTTGCTACCGCTTGATTTTCAGTAAAAGATATCTTTTCTCTAATAAATGGAGTCTAAGTATTTCTTGGATTTTGAATGGAGCACCATCTGACACTTTCTTTATATCAATACAATCTGTCAATTCCCCATTTATCATTACCTTTGCTGTTTGTTTATGATATATAGCTTCTATGGTTTGAATAAATTTCTTACCAAAGCCTATCTGCTCCAACTGTAATAACATAAATCACCAATTCGCATTATCAAAGGCTTTCTGTGCATCTAAAAATATCAAAGCCATTTGTTTTTCAGGATGTGCCTCATAATATTCCAAAGTGTGCAGGGTTATTCTCATGTTGTCTTTAATTTGTCTCTTTGGCAGAAACCCATTTTGATCACGATGAATAAAGTTATTTAAATATCTTTTGAGTCTTTCTGCCATTATTGAAGCGAAGATTTTATAGTCTGAATTTAGCAGGGAAATAGGTCTATAGTTCTTAATTTGTTGTGGGTCAGCGTCCTCCTTTGGCACAAGTGTAATATATGCTTCTGACCATGATTTGGGTGTCCTCATCTTTAACATGACTTCATAACTTCGAACAATGGAAAATTCAATGATTCCTGTAATGTCTTATAAAATTCCGCTGGCAATCCGTCCGGGCCTGGTGCCTTTCCATTATTTTGTTTTTTTAATGCTTCAATTAACTCCATCATCATTATATTACTTTCTAACATCAATTCAATGTCTTTAGATATCTGGGTTAAATTCACTTTCTGCAGGTATTGACTTTTCTTCATATTTCTTTTCCTTGTATAGTCTATTATCAATCCTCTGGCATAAGCCTTCATTGTATCCCAAAAATTCTGTATTGATGTGTCCTCTGTTCTATTTTCTTTAAAGAAGAAAGCCAATTCTTTCTCCATTTTCTGTACGAAGTCCTTTTATTTTAATATAGTGTTGTTTAAAGTCCATCTAGATCTTTTCCTTTGTCCTTTCCATTTAATTGTCATTGGATTATGGTCTGCCCAAGTATTTGTTTCTATATCTATTTCCTGCATGATGAATGTCTATTTGAGTAAAAAGTATATTGTCTATTTTTTGCATTTCTTTCTCTCCAAGCGTCTTTTAAATTTAATTCATCTGTCATTAAAAAAAAAGATTTTGGAAGAGTCTTTCTACTTTGCTTTGTTGTTTTCTGTGTTTTATAGTCCAATTTCTCATCTACTATTTCATTAAAATCTTCCATCATTATCATAACCCAATTCAACTATTTTCCTGTGTAATTTTCTACAGAATTCTTCTTGATTATCACTTGGAGCATAAATTGCTATTAGAAGTATTTTCACATTATTGTCCATTATTTCAACCATCAAGAATCTTCCATCATTATCTGTGTAAATTTGTTCTGCTATAATTGTATCTCTAATATATAAAACCACTCCTCTTTTCTTGCATCGTGTCAACAAAGTAAATATTTTCCCTAATTTTGGCTGTACCAACATTTGTTCATATTGCTTTTTAATGTGTATTTCTTGTAGGCAGATTATATCAAATTTTAATTTCTCTAATTTATGAAATATTTTCCTTCTTTTAACAGCTGAATTAAGTCCATTTATATTGATCATAATCAATTTTTTCTATTCCATATTTATACTTTATAAGAAGGATTTACTGCTCTAGTAGATCTCTGTTCTTGTTGCTCTCTGGGTTCCACTCTGCCTCCTACTGCACCTTCTTTTTCAGTCGCTTCTAGACATTCCTCTTGAATTCTAATTATTGTCTCTTCCCTTCTTATCACTGCCTCTTTCTTTCTTGAAGTCTTTCAGGGAGCTAGGGCCTTGGCTCTTATTTTTTATTTTCTTCCTCAAAGGGGCTTGACAGTCTTGGATGTCTTCCAATCATTTGGGCCCTGGCTGGGGGGTGTTCCTTTCCATATTGCAAACAGAGCAGACACCTAGGGTGCTGTGAGCTTCCCCCACTGGGGTGCTGCCTGTTGCTTTGGGCTAGGCGAGTTGCAAAACTGTGAGGCCCTGGGGAAGGTTTTCTCCCTGAAACAAAATGGCCACCCAGCTAAAACAAAATGGCCACGCACCACATGGAGTGGCTCTGGGATGGCCTTGCCACCTCCTTCACTCTTTAGGCACTTACCAGGCCCCGAGTGAACGAATAACAGCGCAACAACTGAGAAGTGGTGAAACTGAGGCTCCGGAGTCAGCTGTGAAGCAGCTTGGCCGCTGGCACCACCAACAAGCTGTGCGATTGATGGGGCTGCGTGGGAGACTCCTGCGAACACTCCCTGGGTCCATTGCCCTTTGTGAGGCAGCACTGAAGCCTCAGAGCTTCAGGAAAGTGGATCCCCACTCTCCTGGAGACAGAGCTCCACCAGATCCCTGGGAGCTGATTTTATAAGTATTTGCTGTCTCCTGTGATCTTCCAACTTACTTTCAGTTTTTTATAAGCACTTCTTTCAGAGACTATGCTCTCAGACAAGAAGCTGAGCCAAAAGATGGGAGGGCCAGCCAGGGCTGACTTTTTTATAGTGGCAGACTCAGCTCTATGATGTCAGAAGGAGGAGCTTAACCCATTCCTGGACTCTCGAGGCAGTGTGGATGAGAACTGTTATATAACTTTGTTTATAAACTTGTCTTTAAAATGTAACTCTGCAAACATTGAGCTTTGGATGTTCAGAAACTATTAACTACCTGAGCTGTATATGGTCATTATAAAATTGGTGAATGGTGTATCCTTGCAGATGGCATCAAATATCAATCTTTAGCAGATTTTGTAAACTAAGTACAGTCTGCTGTACTTGGATGTGGATGTGGATAAAGAACCATTTGGGAATTCTAGGGCTGTGAGTAAGCTGCAAAATTGGAAAAATAACCAGGGAGAAGACATGGGCAAAGTAAATGCCTGGAATGTACTACATGACTCTGTGGTTTCTTTCCCAAATCCCCAAAACTTTAACCTTAGATTGTCTACTGTTACTTCACCCCATTCCTAAGAGGTCTGTAAGGGGCATGCATAAGCGCACTAACGTGCCTACCATCCCTGTCCTAATGTCCCCTTTTATTCGTACCCATTTCATGTAATCATAATCATGTTCTAATTATATCTGTTATCTAATACATGATTGACAAATAAATAAAATAAATAAATAGTGTCATTATACTGCAAAGAAAGTGGCAGAGATGCCATTTGGGATAGCTCATCCAAGTAGGGAAACTTGGCATCAAGTTAAGATAAAATCAAATTTTTAAAACCCTACAAATATTAATTGTTGGGGGTTAGAATTGGCAGTCTAGGGCCAATAGACCTTTGATGAGATCAGCAGGAGTTAATCTTAAATAAAAAGCTTCTTTTGGGTATCCACAGATTTAAAATTTGATGTGTCTGAAGCCAATACTTCTGTAGATATGCAGCATGCAACATAATTCTAAAATTACATTTGGTATGACCTTAACAACTATTTAAAAAAATAAACACTAGCACAGATAATGTTACCTAGTTTGTCAATGAAATATCTGCAAGAAAACTGCCAAATTCAGAAAGGACTCCACACATCTCTTCAAAATAATCTTCAAAAAAAATCCAACAGTGATAATGATCATAGTAATACCTATTGATTTATATCAAATAATCAATCAATCAATATGCTTAATGTTTTGACTGTCTGTGGTAATAAACGACTTATCACAGACAATCACAATTTATGTTGTTATGGATTCACCAGTTGGTGTTGCAGTGGCATGGATATGGGATAGCAAAGCTCCATGGAGCTCCGCGAAACCCAGCCGATACCTTCTTGCCAGGAGACTCTATGGGGTCAAAGCCATCTTAGAGGGGTGGTGAAGAAAGGAGGGACACTTTTTAGATCATGAGGAAATAGCAATTTCCTTGCTTGATCCAAAGAAACCCTCCCAATTGGCAGCAGAGACAATAGCCATTTTGGTAAGACTGAAGCTGTGACAAGACAACCAGGACAAGACAATCTACCTCATATTAACTGGACCCTAAATGATTGTACAACTGAAATCATACACACAACCTTCTACAATGCTATTACAAATCTGGGACTGGAACAACTAGTAACCAACAACACTAGACTAAACAACTGCCTCAATCTCATCTTCTGCAATAGTTTGAATTTAATTTACGGAATACAAACTAAAGAACCCTTTTCCAGCAGTGACCACAATATGATTGACTTTTGTCTCAACATACGCCCACACAAAAATCACCACAATGATGTAATCCCCAATTGTAACTTCAAAAAAGGCAACTATGATCTTATAGACAATGATCTCTCATCCCTTGATTGGCAATCTCTATTCACTGGATGCAATACTGTTGAAGACCATTACAACATATTTTTACTTGAAGTCAAAAGAATCATCAAACTATATGTACCAACAACAACTCCCAAAACAAAACAAAAAGCAGATTACCCATAACAATAAGGAAACTTCAATCCAAAAAGAGATCACTCTGGCGGAAAAACAAATCTGGTCACGTTGCCAATTTCAAAAGCCGATACAAAAATTTATGCCACCAGATAAAGACCGAATGCACCAATTATCACATTAAACAAGAGGAAAACCTTCTAAGCACCAATTCCACCCGTGCTTTTTACAATTTTGTAAACAACAAACTAAAAGACTCAAGGTCCATCCCACCCCTGATAGGACCTGATGGTAAAGACTGCAACAACGACACCATTAAAGCCAACATCTTTAACACATTCTTCGGCTCAGTATTTGTAAACAGCAATGGATCATGCCCAGTATTTCCTAGCCGTACCACAGATAACAACAATGATCTAATACATATCGATTTTACAGAAGACAATGTTGAAAAAGCACTACGCAATCTAAAACCATCTCTATCTATTGGACCGGATGGAATATGTGCCTACTTCTTAAAAAAGCTATCCACTGCCATAGCCAAACCTCTAAGCATAATCTTTGAAAAATCTTTCAGGACCAGCTCCTTGCCTAACCTATGGTCACAAGCCACAGTCATCCCCATCTTCAAAAAGGGAGACCCAAGCCTAGTTGAAAATTACAGACCAATCTCCTTATGCTGTGTCACCTGTAAAGTCATGGAATCAATTATTAACCAATCCATCATCCTCCACTTAGAGACAAACAACCTACTCTCCAATAAACAATTTGGTTTCAGAAAAAAACTATCCTGTAATCTGCAACTCTTACACTGCAAAAACATATGGACGACACAACTCGACCAGGGCAAAGCAATAGACGCAATCTACATAGACTTCTGTAAAGCCTTTGATTCAGTGGTACACGACAAACTACTCCTAAAAATAAAATCCTATGGTATCTCTGGACAACTGCATAACTGGATAGAAGCATTCCTGGCAAACAGACAACAAATGGTCAAAATTGGGAGCGTCCTATCAAATTCTGTACCTGTCAATAGTGGTGTCCCCAAGGCAGTGTTCTAGGACCAACTCTCTTCACACTCTACATAAATGACCTCTGTGATCATATTAAGAGCAATTACGTTCTTTTCGCTGATGATGTAAAGCTGTTCAATACCACAGACAATACTGCTACCCTACAAAAAGATCTTGACTATGTATCAGAATGGTCAAACAAATGGCAACTTCAAATCTCAACAAATAAATGCTCTGTCTTATATATTGGCAAAAAAAATCAGAAAATAAAATATAAGCTGAATAGTCAAGATCTTGTTGATGACCCAAGCTCTGTAAAGGACCTTGGAATACTCACCTCTAATGATCTAAGTGCTAGAGCCCACTGCAACTACATAGCCAAAAAGGCATTAAGAGTTGTTAACCTAATCTCGTAGCTTTTCTCTGGTAATATCACACTACTAACCAGAGCATACAAAACATTTGCTAGACCAATACTCGAATACAGTTCATCAGTCTGGAACCCACATTACGTATCTGATATTAGCACAATTGAGAAAGTCCAGAAATATTTCACAAGAAGAGTTCTCCACTCCTCTACTCGTTGTAGAATACCTTATGCCACCAGACTTGAAATTCTAGAACTAGAAAACCTTGAATTAAGCCGTCTTCGGTCTGATTTAAGCATGGTATATAAAATCATACATTGCAATGTCCTACCTGTCAATGAATACTTCAGCTTCAACCATAACAACACAAGAGCACACAATAGATACAAACTCAAAGTTAACCGCACCAAACTTGATTGCAGGAAATACGACTTCAGCAATAGAGTGGTCAATGTCTGGAATACTCTACCCGACTCTGTAGTTTCTTCCCCAAACCCCAAAAACTTTAACCTTAGACTGTCTACTATTGACCTCACCCCTTTCCTAAGAGGTCTGTAGGGGCGTGCATAAGCGCACCAACGTGCCTACCGTCCCTGTCCTATTGTTTCTCTTATTCTTCTTTTATTTTTCTTATATGTACCCATTTCATGTATTCACAACTATGTATACACTTATACTTATTATTTTGTAAACAATTGGCAAATCAAATAAATAAATAAAAATAAAAAGAAGATTATGGGCTGGAGCGGTTTGTGGACAGAGGAAACAGAGGATTGGAACTGGGTGAGATTTAAACCCAAATAAAAGAGTTCTTTTTAAAAAAGACTCTACAAACGCTAAGAAAACGGCAATTTAACACACGGAGAAAGATTATAAACCCAAAACTGAAACAAACATTTAATGGAAGACTATGAAGCTTTAAAATATAGAAAGCTCAGACTGGAACTTTAGTAGTGTGAAAACTGACTTAATTTGCCAATAACATTGTCTGATTACTGGAAGAAATCATATAAGGAAAAAGGAAGTTTGTTTTCTTTTCTTTTTCTCATTTGATTTGACTATCAGCTGTTCTATTTTTGCTTTGTTTAATGCTGGAACTTAGAGCGGGGTTGCCACCTACTGGTGAAAGAAGATATACTAGTACATGGTAGGAAAAGACCTTGGCAAGTGAGGCAATCCTTGATAACAGAATAAAAACAAAAGGAGAAGACAGGAAATAGTGAAAGGCAAATAACACCTGGAAGGCCTCTTTATTTTGGTTCCATATCTACAGCCATTTTAACTGCTTGGAAGTATTTAGTGAGCCTTTTGAAGATTTTTAAAGCAAGGTGGACTATAATTAACAAGAAATATTCTTGAAACTGAACACTTGATTCTGTGGATTAGAGATTTGGGGAGATCTGGTGGGCCAATCTGGATTATTAATACTATTTGATAGAACATTCTACAAGGTGAAAGAAGAAAAATTAAACAAGACTTTAAAAATTGGATAATTCTGAGGGTGCAAATTGGAAAAATTTTAAGGACTATAAATTTTGGGGATTTTGAGGAACAGTCTCAAGATTGAGTAAACTTTACTAATGCTGGCATTTTTTGTGTTTCTGGGCAATTGGGATATTGGAATCTTGGTGGAATCTTAAGTAACTTTTAGCCTAATAAATTATTACAAAATGTTTCAACAGGGGAAAACAAATACAGTTCATAAAGAAATATTATTGATGTTTCAATGTATTTAGGAAGGTATGATAAGGAATCATAGGGAGATGATGTGAGAGACTAGAAAAAAACCCAACAAATGATAATAAAAGATGAACAAAAAACTCAGGAAACAGAGGAGAAATCAGAAGGAGCTGAGGAAAGAATAGCGGAGATAAATAAAAAATGATAGAAGCAGATAAAGATATGAAAGAGATAGTAATAATTCTTAAAACAGAATAGATATATTATTTTTTAAAAGCTCAAAATATAGAAGAGAATAAAGAGAAAGTTCTTCCAAAAGTGATGAAAGAATTACAGATGGGTGCTCTAGAGATCCAACAGCAAGAGATAGATGTTGAGGCAGTTGAAATACTTAGATTAAATAAGCGTGATGTAAGGAGATACAAGCAGTGGTGAGATTCTGTCCGTTCTAGCTGGTTCTGGCGAACTGGTAGTGATAATTCTGGCTGGCTCACCCCACCCTGCCCACCACCACGCCGCCCCACCCAGTCACTCCTCATTTTGTCTGCTTGCCCGGCATACCTGCTGCTGCTCTCCATCTGGCTCCCTGGCTTGCCTCAACCACATGGCCAGCTTGCCTGCTTTCAGCTGCATCCCATGTGGCACTCTCTGTGTGGGCCAGCTGATTCAATTTTTTAAATAAATGGTTCTGTGGGTGTGGCTAGGTGGGCGTGGCCACATGACTGGTGGCATGGCTTTTTTTGCAGCACCCCTCCCCGTGCTCCATTTTTGGGCCTCCTGGGCCTCAGGGAAGCCTCCTGGGGTAGTGTTTTTGCTCCCAGAAGGCTTCCCTGAGGCCCAGAAAGGCAAAAAATAAAGTGCAGGAGGGCACGCAGCACCCACCACCACCTGCACACCCTTTTTTGCGTCTTGGGCCTCAGGGAAGCAGTAAGACAGCAAGGGGGATCCCAGCATAGCTGATCGATGGAACAGCTGATCGTTGGGAGGGAAAAACAGAAATACCTTAAGGAGTGACTGGGTAGGGGAGAATGCAGTCAGCGATATTGGATATGTGTGCAATGTTGCACATGTACAATAAGGACTGACTGGGAGGGGAGGGGAAGGCAGAGAGGGGAGGGGCCAGCCACGGACACAATTTGCCAGTTCTCTGAACTGCACAGAATTGTAACAATTGGTTCTACAGAACCGGTCCGAACCAGTAGAATCACACCCCTGAAGGGAGGGAGAGGGAGAAAGAGATGTGGCTTCTTGGGGATCCATTTTGGAGAAGTGTCAAGAGAAATGCTAAAAGGGCAATCAGTTTGGGATTAAATTCCAAATGAAATTAGGTCTTCAGGGTAAGGAGACATGAAGAACTTTCTGCTGCAGATTTTTATCTTATTAAATTATTAATTATTTTTATAATAATAATAATAATAATAATAATAATAATAATAATAATAATAATAATAATAATAATAATAATAATTTTATATTATTAATAATAAAATAATAATTGTTAAATCTTATTAAAAAGAATTTATAGAGGCAACTCTTTAACCCATTAGTCCAGAGGGAGCAAAAGAGATAGGGTCCCAATGAGTACCTTAGCTATTTCGCTTAGGAATAACAGAATAACAGAGTTGAAAGAGATTTTGGAGGTCTTCTAGTTCAACCCCCTGCTCAGGCAATGTCAGAGCATTTGCAGCATGACTGCTATTATGAGACAACCCAAGAGCAAAACACAGAAACTTAGACATTTAACAGTGGTTTATATATAAGATGTATACAGAAATATAAGTGGTAGGCATGTACCTTACAAGCAAGCAATCTTCTTAACTCTATATGGAGAACTCTGCAATGAATAAGGAGAGAGAACATGCCCTCTAATGGCTGCCTTTATATAAATACCTCTTAAAGGGCCAGTCTTAAAGGAAAATACCCATACTATGCTGATTCATCCTTGT
Source organism: Notechis scutatus (assembly GCF_049901735.1). NCBI lineage: Eukaryota > Metazoa > Chordata > Lepidosauria > Squamata > Elapidae > Notechis > Notechis scutatus. The sequence continues at coordinate 55,656,950 of NC_142025.1, read as the reverse complement.
TACATCAGCCCCATATTGCATCAGCTTCACTGCTGGTCAGCTCTTAAATCCAAAGACCTTAATACTCCTTCCATTTAAAGCCAAACAGCAGATACTCCAAACATAAGGAGAAATTAATTACAGAACATTTACAATAATACCTTTGATTCTACTTTTACTATTTTATTAGTAAAAGGGAACTTCCAATCTCAGTGTGGTGTTGTTAAAACTTCTTTTTTGAGAGTTCCTGGAGACTTTCCTAGCTCTCAAAGAAAAGTCTTCCTCAAAGCAAAATTCTTTCCTGTGGACTAAACGGACAAGATTATGCAATTTTCTTGGCAACAACATACAGATGGGTTATCATTGATTGCATTCTTTCCATTTTTTAAAACTTCTGATTCTAGCTTATGTCCCTAGAGTTTCTTTGTGGTTGCCCTTTAATTAATAAGCAGATCTGACTCTACTTAGTGTTTTTGAATTCCCCAAGATTGACTAGTTGCTACAGCCTGCTGTTATCTTCAGTATCTACGTTTCCAATATTCAGAAGACTGAGTTCTGATTTTGATGCAGAAACATACCAAAGCTCTAAAACAGGCTTGGAAAATGTAAACATGAAATGAGAAAACAAACAAAGAAACAAAAACAATGGTAAAAGACAGATCTCAGCCAATGTATATATGTAAGCAATGCTGAGTCTTTGGGGGTTGTTAAAGGGTGCTAACTCCTGGTTTAAAGAATGCTCACAAAATTGTATGCCTTTTAATAAATTGTATTTGTCAAAAAGATGCTACTAGACTTCTTTGGTCACCATAGACTAACATGTCTCTCCTCCTTCCTGTGCAGTCTTGCGTAATGGTTCAAAATACCATTAAGTTCATAAAATTCATTTTCTATAAACTCAGAACAAATTTCATTTGCAGATCAGCAATCAATATGGTTTTTGACCATCTCTGTCATGTCCTACATTTTATGATTTTAGATGTTGGTCAGTGATGGAATGATAGAATAGCATATGCCCATACTAGAACAGCTTTGCAATTAGAGCATACCAAATCAAATTTAGCAACATTCTCAAGTAGCTGAAATTATATTTATGCATTTGTTCTGATTGCTTGTGGTTGTTTTGTGTGATGTATTGTATAGATTCAACTGCACATTATGTGATCTGAGTAAATGATAAATGAAAACATGACTTTCATGCTCTGACTTGTGTTTTCACAGATTCAATGGGAGTGTATAAACCCCAAGTATAAAGTAAAGAAGAAGAATTACAAAAATTCTGGCATCGTCATTCTTAATCTGTGCAAGGTGCTTTTATTTAAGCAGTGCTTTAATAATGAATGTGAAAATATTGTTTTCAACATCCATGACAAAAGTAAATACAGGAGAGGGAATTAAGTTCTGCTGTCCATATTTTGTAGATTTTTATATGTGTCAAAAATAGAAGATGTCATAAAAATGCATATTGTAGGATTCCCAAAGGTAGGATAACAGATGTTGCTACATAAAGGTAGATCAACATTTTCATTGGGTTGACAGCTGCAGATCCAAAATGGGCATTGACCGTCATACAGTCAATCTGTTAGCCAAGTATATTCAAAGGAATACATTTGCTTAATTATATTAAAAGATACCATTGAAGTTTCTGAGTTAAGATTAAATTCTGGTGATCTCTGGGCATATCAATAGAGTTGCCTTGGTATTTGACATCTTTGAGGACATGTTTTGATTTTTAGATAATATCTGCTAATCTTGGTAGTTTCCCATGCAAATACTAACTAAAGCAATCTTGCTTAGTTTCTGAACCTAGATAATATAAGCCAAGGATATAGCGCCATCATTTAACTTTGTTGTGCTCACAGTACAGGAATTAAATGGATAATCTAATAAAACAAGAAAATGGGATTTAATAAATCTAACCTCAGAATACATTGAAGTTAATCCATAATTAATTGCACTGGTTTTAAATGAAAAAGAAAAGTCCAAATGATGGTTAGCCTGAAATTGCTGGAAATGTAACCAATGGGCATCCAGATGGAGGAGTGAGAAAAAAATATTGTAATTGAGACATTAATTGAGATATTGTCCAATCTGGTTAATATATGGATCAGAGGCACCAGAAATTCTCAGGACTATGGGAAGCTTTTTTTTTAAGGAAAAACAACTTGGAAGAAACCAGAAACAAACCATTTCTGTGTTATTTCAGGAAAGTTACAGAAATGTGTCCATCTAATCAGCAGATGTCAAGATTTACCAAGCGAAATCCACATCTTTTTATCTTACTGTTTATATTCTGAGAATTTGGCAAGATGTTATTATTCATCTATGTTTACCTATACACTTATCTATTTTTTCATTAGACCAAAATGAACAATTTAAAAATTAGGCAATAAAGGGCAAAATAGTTGTACAACATTTTGTAATTAATAGTTCTACAAGCCCTCCACAGAAAAGAACACAGTTTATTATTCCAATGAACTATAATTCGCAATGAAAGGATATCAAGAGAGATGGAAGCTTGGGGATTTTTTCTAGTGCAGTCCACATGTATCACCTTAGGAAAGGATGGCCTACTCCACAAGGAAAATACAGGTAGTCCTCTACTTATGACCAAAATTGAGCCCAAAATTTATGTTACTAAGTGACACATTTGTTACATGAACTTTGCCCCATTTTACGACTTTCTTTCCACAGTTATTAAGTGAATCACTGCAGTTGTTAAGTTAGTAACAAGGTTTTAAAATCCCCATTGACTTTGCTTGTCAGAAGGTAAAAAAGGTGATCACATGACCCTGGGACACTCTAACCATCATAAATATGAGTGAGTTACCAACCATCTGAATTTTGATCTCATTGACTATGGGCATACTGCAATGATCATAAGTGTGAAAAATGGTCATAAGTTATTTTTTTCAGTGCCATTGTAACTTTGAATAGTCACTAAATGCACTATTGTAAGTTGAGGACTACCTGTAGATATAAATAGCTCCTTGTGATAGTGCTTGGCTTGAGAGGGTCATAAGCAAATTGACTTTGAAGAAATATTGTGGAATTCCCACAGATGATGTTAAAACAGATCAAACTATTTTATTCCCTTCTGCATTTGCAAAGAAATTAGTGGAACTTCTTTTTCTAAGACACTCATTGGTGTCCCTAACTGCTCTGAAAAATAAGCAAGCGCAAGATGAGCAAGCACAAGTTAAGCAAGCAGCAACAATAGCAACAGAATGTTCCTTTTCTCATTCCTCCAACACTTCACATGACATATAGATCTGTCTTAAGTTTTACTATCAATGGTGCACTGACTTTGGGATATTGTAGCAACCCTAAATGTGGCATTGAACCATAGAACATCATATATGGAGATTCTCAGGCATCCAGGTCATGGTTGTCCCAAAGGTGCTTTTTCAACCACCTTTGAGACATAGAACATTGTCCATTTTGGGAAATCCCAAATCCATTCCCATTAAAAGGTAACCCCATATGATTACATAATTTTCAACTATCTTCCAAAATAATTCTATGCTATGATTCTTAGCATTAAAAGACTTCTTTTTCCTCCTTTATGTAAAGATAGGGAGAAGGAAAGAATATTTACTTTTAACATGAGGGACATTATTTCCTGTATCACTTATTCTCAATGTTTTCTAAATTACTAATGGCTACAAAGATATACATTCCCATATAACACAAAGGAAAAATATTTAAGAACACATGGTTTTAAACCCAAATTTCTGACTTTTTCCCCTCCAGATTCACAAGATGCATTCATTCTTAGATTACATAATGGGTGGCTGCCAAATACAGTTTACAGTAAGTATTTTGTTTATTTAAAAAAAAGACCAAATCTTTCACATTGCAAATATTATTTTTCACACAGAATAATAGACATGAAGTAATATTGCAAGTTTTTGAAGTAATTTTGTTCAATTCAGATAAGATATAAATGTGTTAAAATCAGGGGTGGGATTCTACAGGTTCTATCTGGTTCTATAGAACCCCTTGTTAACTTTCTAAGTAGTTTTGAGAACTGGTAGTTAGAAGCAATCTCCGTTTTTCCCCCCCCCCATCCTTATTACATTCTTGGCAGACAGCCTAGACTTCCTGTCCCTGGAGCTTGTGAGGCTTGGCTTTCTTAAAGGGGAAGGGTTGTTTTAAGGTTTTTACACTGCTGTTGGGAGGAAATACTTCCCTGGACAATCAGCACTTTGAAGAAATAGTTGAATAATGAAGCAAAGCTTTTAATGACAGGGAAACAAGATGAGTGACATTCAGCAAGGCTTCTTGGCTAGCTAGAAGGATTGACATTCAAACGTGAGTTTACATACTCTTTCTGAGTTTTGGTCTAAAACTGGCTTTTGGTGAAGATTAATTCTGTGCTTGGTGAAGTTTAATCCTGTGTTTATTAATGTGATAATTTTCTCTATTCAGCTTCAACAAACAACAGCTACTGTTGTGATTTAATTATTTGTATTGTGTTTGAATTTTTTCTTGCCTTATGGTTTCGTTTTCTATTTGGGGAGGGGGTCTTCCTTCACTGCTTTAATACTATCTGGTACTGTCCTTTTGGGGTATACTTCCAAGAGGCAGGATGCAAGTTTGGCACTGATTTTTTTTTACTGCCTTTCTGGGAGGCATGTGACCTTTCCTTAAATCTGGGTGATTTCCTTAGGATATTTTGTGAGGTGAGTGAGACCGGCTGGTATTTTTAAGTGTTTAAATGGATCTAAGGATTGCTTCTCCCGGGTGTGCTCTTTCTGGAGAGCTTAAATGACCTCTCTGTTAAAGGGTTTCACTTTATGAGCAAGAGTTGGCTGCTTGATAGTTATCACTGCATTTTAAATATTTTCATTCCTCAAGGTGCTCTGGCACCCTACCTGATTTGTAACTCCACTTTGCAGGTATTTTTAATCTAATGATTGGTATTTAGGGCACCTTTTTGCAAGCAAAGAAGCTTTTTGTACAGGTAATCCTTGACTTACAACAGCTCATTTAGTGACCATTCAAAGTTACAATAGCACTGAAAAAAGTGACTTATGACCATTTTTCACATTTTTGATCGTTGCAGAATCTATGATATACTATCATGAGAGGCCAGACGAGGGGAAGCGCCTCTTGACATGAGTGATGTCGAGTTGGCCACTCCTACCCAATCACATGACCAACAAGCCACACCCACCAACTAAGCCATGCCCACAGAACCGATTATTTAAAAAACTGAATCCCACCCCTGGTTAAAATGTTAATAATCTGTTGAAAAATATAACATATTTAAGTGTAATAGCTTGTATAAATTACACTCATAAATAATAAAAACCTGATAACATGTAAAATTTAATTTTGCCTATAAATATTTGGCTTTTAGGAAACATATACAGAATATATGGAGAGAAACAAATCCAGGGGAAAAACTGTTGTGGAGCGGCGGTAAATACTGAGGCAGACACGGAGCTAACAGATAAGAAGCTTTATTCCAAGAATAAAGGGTTGCCGCGGCTGCCGGGGCTAACAGGCAGTCAGCTGGCGGCAACAGCTGATGCCGTTTGACAGCTCCTTTTATAGCTGGCTGTCAAACAGCATCAACCAATGGGAGCGGTCTGCGCTCCCGCCAGAAACGCGGACCGGACTGAGGACTATAGTCAGTCTGTGAATACAACAAAACCAGTACACATTCTATTCAAATAGGCACAAACTATGGTCTAGAATTGATACAATATGGATGTCAGAATTGAGAACAAATGTGCAAGAGATAGAGATAGAAACCAATATATGAGCCAACCATAACCCAATAAAAGTCAGTTGGAAGGGGCAAAAGAAAAGGTTGAGATAGCTATTGAATCAATCTATACTAAAAGATAAAGAATTTATACAAACAACAGTAAAAGAAATGGAATTCTTCTTTAAGGAGAATAAAAAAGAAGAGACTTCACTGCAAAACCTATGGGATACAGCCAAAACATATATCAGGGGATTAGCTATAACTTACATAACGAGAAAAATTAGAAAAAAAAACAATAACATCAAAAGATGTCAGAGGAAGAACACAAAAAACTCAAATTAGAATTACAAAAAGAGCCACAAAAGGGACATTTAAAAAATCAAATGGAAGCAAGGCCACACTTTGAATACTGCATTCAGTTTTGGTTGCCACGATGTAAAAAAGATGTTGAGACTCTAGAAAGAGTGCAGAGAAGAGCAACAAAGATGATTAGGGGACTGGAGCAGAGGTGGTATTCAGCAGGTTCTGACTAGTTCTGGAGAACTGGTAGTGGAAATTTTGAGTAGTTTGGAGAACCGGCAAATACCACATCTGAACTGGAGATTTTACAGTATCCTTCCCCTGCCATGCCCACCAAGCCGTGCCCACAGAACCAGTAGTAAAAAAGTTTGAATCCCACCACTAGACTGGAGGCTAAAACATATGAAGAACGGTTGCAGGGTGAAAAGAAGGACAAGAGGAAACATGATAGCAGTGTTCCAATATCTCAGAGGCTGCCACAAAGAAGAGGGACTCAATCTATTCTCCAAAGCACCTCAGGGCAGGACAAGAAGCAATGGGTGGAAACTAATCAGGGAGAGAAGCAACTTACGACTAAGGAGAAATTTCCTGACAGTTAGAACAATTAATCAGTGGAACGAGTTGCCTCTAGAAATTGTGAATGCTCCAACACTGGAAGTTTTTAAAAAGATGTTGGATAACCATTTGTCAGAAGTGGTGTAGGGTTTCCTGCCTAGACAGAGGGTTGGACTAGAAGACCTCCAAGATCCCTTCCAACTCTGTTATTCTATTCTATTCTATTTGCATAACTAATACTGTAAGTTAGATGCTCATTTTCTAAAGCAGTGACTCAGAATAAACTGTGATATGGTTGTACCAAGCTTTGGGTATTTATCAATTCATAGTATACATCTAAAAATTTGTTCTTTAGACATTTGCTTTGTTTTTCTTTGCTAAAGCCAACATGGTTTGAGGTTTGCTACTGCTGTTTTTGGAAACAAAATTTCCAAAAATGCTAGTGCATCTGAATACAAACTACATTCATTTGCACTTTTGAATTGAATTGTCAATTGGAATACATTTGTCCTTGCAGCTTTATTTGAGATTTGTGGAAGAAGTATTCTGCTTTAACTCTTATTTAAAATGCATTTTAATCATATACAAATTTTATGTTCACATGTAAACATATATGAACATATGTTTAATACCAAAATGTATGTTTTGATATTATTATACACACATGCATATATAATATGAATGCTTTTCTATACACATACATACACACAGAGAGAGATACAAATATGCGTGAAGTCAAAGTTCCATGCATCTTTTTTAAAATAAATAAATACAAATGAATATAGAAGGTGGACAAAACAGTTATATGACTAACACTAAGAAAGATGAAACTATGCTCTTAAATCAGGGGTGGCTAATTAATGTTCCCAAGGGTCCACTGGGGACTGGGGAACCTGAGAAACTGGAACTGTTATGGAGTGGTGGCACAATAGCTTCAGACTACACTTGCTTGCAAGGCCATGCTTTAACCTAGGCAGTGGTGACCTGAGCCCAGATCCCTCACAAATAACCACTGCTGTCACCTCACGCTGATCCAGGTGAGGGGTGAGTGCTGCGCAGTCACAGAAAATTGCTTTCTCTCCTTTCCCTCCCATGGTCACCAGCCAATTGAAGGAGCACAAGGGATGATTGAAGAGAACAATATCTTATTCATTCCTTTCTCCCATCCACGATGGCATGTTTATTGATATTTGACTTCTAATTTCCAGTTGACCTCACACAGGCCAGACAGAGACAGCCAAAGGGCCAGATCAGAGGTGGTATTCAGCAGGTTCTGACCAGTTCTGGAGAACCAGTAGTGGAAATTTTGAGTAGTTCAGAGAACCGGCAAATACCACCTCTGATTGGAGATATTACAGTATCCTTCCCCCGCCAGGCCCACCAAGCCATGCCCACAGAACCGGTAGTTAAAAAAATTGAATCCCACCACTGGGCCAGATGTGGCCTGGAGAACTGTAAAATGCACAAGTCTGTCTTAGATCAATCTATAGATATTCCTTTTTCCAGTGACATATTGTCCTCAAATATTAAAAGCCATATGTTAATCTTAAGAAATTAAAAATAATAATAATTGCCTCCTGTTTAAGTTTCTGGTTTCATAAAGCAGATAATAACTTAGCAATGAAATGTTTGGCCATAGTCCTGGGGAGAAAAATTAAAGAACTACAGGTTTTCCCAGATATTAAGGGAAATTATAAGCATGGATTTTCACTTCCAAGATTCATCTAATTCATCTATTTTTCTGGAAGAACATTCAAGGACAATATATCCTATAATAATAAATATGAATATGGCAATCAAATTTTTCTAAAAATATTCTCAAAAAATATAAATTAAATCTAGTAAAGGTCCATAGGAATTTATGCCATTAAGACATTTGTTAATCATTCACATGTCATAAGACTTGCAGTGGGTGTTTTGTTTTGTTTTTAATTTAGAATAAGTCCAATTGAGCTCAGTGGAATTTAATTCCAGACAAGCATGTTTAGAATTAATGTTTACGTCTCATAGAAATCAGTGGTAACAAGATTTTCAGAATTCACTTTAAAAGCTATTAACTAACTACTGTATATTCATACTTGTATCTATATATAACATTAAATATATAAATGTATTAAATAAAATCAATTATTAGAATTGTGATTCATTTTAACCCATAACATGTGAAGGACTGCAGTACATTTTGTATATAATGTAATTTATGTGTGTGTGTGTGTGTGTGTGTGTGTGTGTGTGTGTGTGTGTGTAGGTCTAGGTGTGTTCGGGTCTTTTCCCGTGTAAGATTAGGAGTATCTTGGCGACGTGCAGTGCTTGCACTGGCACGAAGCCGAAAGCACCAGCCTGAGGATGGCGAGTGGGACCTCATCGAAACGTCGCCAAGATACTCCTAATCTTACACGGGAAAAGACCCGAACACACCTAGACCTACATACCAGTACCCATGAAAATCTACGAAAACAAATATATATATGTATGTATGAATGAATGTATGTATGTATATGTATGTATGTATGTATATGTGTATATATGTGTGTTTGTGTGTGTGTGTGTGTGTGTATACATATGCACTGAAGTCATTCACAAGTTCTGTTATCTAATAATTGATTTTATTTAATACAATAATTATTATAATGTTTGTGGCAATTTCCAGAGAAGAAAGTAGAAACCATAATTCACAAGGATTCTGATAGATTAAGGACCACATTTTATACTGGCAGTATTTCTGCAGAAACAGGTGCAGAATTCTGATTTTTTTTGCAAGTCAGCCCACTCTTTTTGTTTTCAAATTAATTATGTCTTCAATGAGTTCAAGTAGTGGGTAGACAATACAATGCAGCTGTGATCTGGAAGGCTGTTTGATAGGGGAGGGAGCCAAGTTGTTAAGCATAGGTTTGTGAACAAAAAGCTATAATATGATGAACCTGCTAATTTGAAGAGCTAATGAGAGAGCTTTTGTAGCATCAAATTGGATCTTCTGAAGATGTGCCTTTGTAAGTATATCATGTCTTGCTAGAAATAATGTATCTGATAAATAAAAGCAAATACTTGTTTTTTCAAAATCATTTTTAAAATTTTATGGTCATTTTGAAGGGAAAGCTTTATTTTTTTAAAAAAATGACTAAATGATTCTACAGCATTGTATTAGCAATACTGATAAGAAAAAACCTTATCCTACTGTTAGGGTAATAAAATTTATACAGCAGTTAGTTTACTGAGTCGAATAGAAATGTTATAAAGAATTGTACATTAATAAGTAATAAGTGATGTACAATTACTTATTGGAATTTAAAATGGAAGAGGAGACGGTCAAAGAGAATATATGGGCCAAAAGTTTGGCCACAGTATTGATTTAGACCAATAGGAAAGAATATGGCAAATCAATAAACTAATGTTGTCCGTCTCTTATAAGGAAAATATCTATAAAATGTTTTATCGGTAGCACCTGCCACCAGTGAGACTAGCTAGAATGTTCCCTAACTTGTCAGCTAAATGTTGGAAGTACAACCACAGCCAGAAAGCGTATTTTCACATCTGGTGGACATGTCCCCAAGCGCGAAAGTATTGGCTCAAAATTCAATCATGGCTAGAAGAGTTAATAAAAAAAAAGATTAAGTTTAAACCAGAGATTTTTCTGTTGGGAATGTTAGAACCAACACGGGACAAGAAGTACCAACACCTAATACATAACAGCTGCAAGAATTGCTTTTGCCCAAAATTGGAAATCAACCATGATACCCACAGATCTGGCAGTAATTACCAAAATCCATCAATGCACATAAATGATTAGATTAACTATGGTATTAAAAAATAAGGAAGGAGATTTTTTTAAATAATATGGAATATATGGTATAATTGGCTAAAAGAAAAAGGAAGTTAAGATGTTTAGTGAAAATGATCAAAGAAACTCTAAAGAAGAACAGGATACATGATGTATGTGTATGTAAATATGTATATATGTAAAGTAATGTAAATAAATAAATATGGTAATTTAATAATAATACAATAAGGACTTAGTAAACAAGTGATATATATATATTTGTAGTAAATGAATTGAATTGTCACTAAAGGATATGCACACTGTTATGACAATGCTGTAAAATGTGAGAACTTGTTTCTCTTTCTTTATAATTTTTTTGAAATTCTGAATAAACAAATTTTTAAAATGTTATAAAGAAAACAGTTGCTGCTAATTCTACTTAAGAGAAAAGTGAGGTTCCCATAAATCTGACAGAACATTAACGATTATTTTAAAATACATTGTAAGTTTGAAAACTCACTGCTATTATCTGCCTTTTGAAGATATAAATGTAATAGCAGTGAAGACAAATTCAGATATGCCCTCCTTATTCACTCTCATCAAAAGAACTGGGATTTCTATTTCATATTTCATGGATAATTGTGGCTTTTAAAGACAATGACACATTCAGATAATAGCCCATGTTTAAAGTCAAGATATTATATAAGAGAATATTTGTTTGTTTGTTTGTTTGTTATACATGTACAAGATAACAAGTATAGGTATGAACATAAACATGAACAAAGGAAGTAAATATAGATAAATAGGGACACTAAGACAGGGACAGTAGGCACGCTGGTGTGCTTCTGCACGCCCTCTTTAAGGACCTCTTAAGAATGGGGTGAGGTCCATGGTACACAGTTTGAGGTTGAAGCTGTGAGAGTTTGAGGCTGTAACAACAGAGTCAGGTAGGGTGTTATAATATATAGAATAGTTCCTGATACCTCATTTGTAAAACTGTATAAAGCTGAAATACTATGAGCCGCATAATGATATTTTGATGGAAAATCAAAATTTTGATATGTGTAAATACAGAAAATTTCAAACTATTCTGCATGAACTATCTCTTGGCTTTATATATATTTTTTATCAACTGGGAGCATACAAGATTTTAAAAGTTATGATATAGAGCCACCCTCAAAGCAATTAAACATTAGTTTTACATGGTGCGGGGGGGAAACAGATGAAAAATGCATAAAGCCTAATAAAGAAATGATTCAGGAAAATTCTATTAAAGCCACCTTATTATCCTCAGATTTGCCAGAAACAGGTCTTGCAAAGTTACCATGTACAACAAAATTGGAAACTAAATACCATAATAGAAAATACCCTGATCCTTATTATCAGTGTCATCCCAGGTACAAAAGAAACTGCCTAAATATTGAATAATAATAATTCCAGTGGAAATAGAGTAGTTTCAATGTATTATATCTATCTAATAGATGTATCTAACTAATAGATGTAGCATGTTCCTTTTGTACCGGAATAATAGTTGTCCTGAAATTGATTCCAATAACAATCCAAAACCCACACTCTATGCTATTTGTAACTTCAAAAATATGAAGTTTTAGGGAAAAGATAGCAATTGTGTGCCATAGCATAGGCAAGAAGTACAATGGTAAAAAAGTAAATCTTTTCAGTAGCAGAATTTTGTTCCAGAGAGACATTCCTGGAACTTAGATTATGATTTTTCTCCATGTTGTATAAGTATAGTTGTATTATAAAACTATAACATATCACGATCTATATACCATGTAGTGATATTGAATATTTTGCAGCCAGTTTTATAATCTGCATCATTATTACTACTATTATTGTAGTTTGAGTTTGCCTTCTCCTTCTCCTTCTAGCTGTTAATTAGCTTATAATTTGGAGATGCAAAGTCTAATACCAGAGATTAGTTTTATAATAATCAAAGTAATGATTAAGTATTGAGAACGTGAACATGAAAATCTAACATGAACATGACAATCTGACATGCTTGGAGTTTAAATGTATATATACAGTGGAAAATATTTTATTTTGCCATGTTCTTATTCTAGTTACAGCACCTGAGAGTGAGTTATTTGATTAAGCTCTCAGTGCTTCAGTCTTATAATCAAACAAATGAGTGTAATGGAAAAGATTGCATTTTATTTGTTCTACTGTCATAAGTTTGTTTAAAATAGTAAAACAAATAAATGCAATTGTATTGGAATACATTATTTTAAAATGTACTTGCACGTTGCTTGGAAAATATCAGACATGTCTTAAATTATGCTAAGGGTTCCAATGCTTCTTGGCCTTCTGTAAAAGTCCTCTTTGACTTTGTTCAATAGAGATCATGTAATTTAACTCCTTTCCTGGCCCCAATAATTTCCCCCCTCTCTTTTTCAATTGGTTTCTCAGTGACAACCTACCTGGTTGAAGATAGTTCTGCTTGGATTTCTTGAACCAGACTAATTAGTTTTTTCTATCTAATATTTAAACTTTGCCTCACTTCTTTTTAATATACCTTCCAGCAGTGTGAGAAGGAGGTATTTTTTTTTGCCTTAGCTTTTAATTTAGAGGGTCATATGGAAAATTTCAACCATATTAGATCATTTTTTCCAATCTTCCTTTTTATTCCTTATGATGATGATTATTACTATATATTTTCTTCCTCTTTGGTCTTTGACTGTGAACAAAATTAAAACTTATCCTGGGAGAAAGGATGAATATTCCAGATTGCATCAAAGACCCTGTAAGATTTTCCCTATAATTCAGGTATGCCTTTTAGATATCTAGGATCAAATATAAACGAGAGAGGCAAGAAACAAGAATGATAAATTTTCAAGTGATTTAGTATTTTGATTAACAGTTTAATCCAATTGTACAACGCATTATACTGTGTATGGACCAATACTCAAAGTATGCATAGTTTTCATTTTGTATTTCATTTTGTATTTCACTTTGTAAAATACAAAGCATATAAAATATAATGATGTAAAATATTTAATTCGAAATTATTATATATATATATTATACATACATACATACATACATACATACATACATACATACATACATACATACATATATATATATATATATATATATATATATATATATATATATATATATATATATATATATATATATTCTGAGGTTGTCACGGGTATTTGTATGTGGATCTTTGGTTATTCGGGTTTTCTCCCGCGTAAGATTGGAAGTATCTAGGCAACGTTTCGATGAAGTCTCATTCATCATCTTCAGGCTTCTGTCTTCAGCTCTGTGCTTCTCAGAGTGATGTGAGCTTGCAGCTGCTTCTTCCTTTTAACTGCTAGTGGGGGTGTGACTTGATTGGGTTGGGGCTTGGCTGTGTTCTGATTGGGTGGGGGTGTGTTCTCATTGGGTGTGTTCTCATCCCCCAGTAACTAAGACCAACCTGAGCACAACCAAGCCCCCACCTGAACAGAACACACCTCCAGCCAATCAGAACATGGCCAACCCCCAACCAATCAGAACACACATCCAAACCCCCAACCAATGAGAACACACCCCACCCAATCAGAACACAGCCAAGCCCCCACCCAATCAAGTCACACCCCACTAGCAGTTAAAGGAAGAAGCAGCTGCAAGCTCACATCACTCTGAGAAGCACAGAGCTGAAGACAGAAGCCTGAAGATGATGAATGAGACTTCATCGAAACATTGCCTAGATACTTCCAATCTTACGCGGGAGAAACCCGAATAACCAAAGATAGATAGATAGATAGATAGATAGATAGATAGATAGATAGATAGATAGATAGATAGATATACACACAAGAACTTTTATATTAATAGATCTGTGTCTATAAACTTAATCTGAGCATGAGTCCAAATGCATCCTGTACTTAGAGGTCCATCAAAATATCTAAGAACAGTATATGCAAAAGGGCAGTGTTTTGGGGTAGTTTTTTATATACCTAAGTTCATCTCCTAATAATAACAAATAGTAATGTTATATAAATATTCATCAAATCTCTAAAACCATCCCCCGCCACAAACACTTTCTTATACAAGTTTGTTTTCTCACAAAACATCTGGAAAGTAAAGCTGGCATCTGTGGGCAGCAAACCTCCAAATGTCCATTAAATGGCAGCAAAGAGATGGATTAAAAATAACTTTTTGCAAGCTCAGTTGTTAGGTAAAATTGATATATGCATATCTTTGAACTTTTGGAGGAAAGCTGAAATATAAATCTAACACATAAAATTTCTTTCTTTATTTGTTTGTTTATTTAGGATTTCTACCTCTCCATTGGGAACTATGGTGGCATAAAGATCATTTTCACATTTGTTCTGTTCGGGATTTTACACAATATTGATTATGTTATTTCATGGCCAAAGAGTTTTACAGCATAACCTAGAGTGAAAAGAAAATCTGAAACATTAAATTTAATATAGACATATTATGATCTGTCTAACTGAAAAGCACTTAATGAGGATGAAAAGACCATGATTTCTGTTTTTTATATCGTCTCAGTTACTTTGCTTTTAGCTATCGCTACTTTAAATGTGTGTTGGTTTTAACGGTTGTTATATTATGAATCATTTTTTGTTTGGTTGATGGGTTTCTTTTTTTTCCTGCAAGCTGCCTAGGTATTTTACTAGAAAGGCTGGATAAAATATACATATCTATAATATAAGAAATAATCCATAATGTAAGAAATAATATATTCTATAATATGTTCAGTTTTGCTAAATACAGCACATTATAAAGAAATTGGTTTCATAACCAATAGTTGGTGAGGGAATGTAGCAGAAAATAGATGTATTGCACGATAAACTCTTGTTTCACATTTTCAATTTCCAGATTTTGACATTGATTGTGATAGGAGATGATGCCATGAAGTACAGGTAGTTCTCAAACCTACAACCACAATTTAGCCCCAAATTTATGTTGTTAAGCAAGACAGCTGTTATGTGATTTTCCTCACTTTATGACCTTTCTTGCCACAGCTGTTAAGTGAATCACTGCAGTTTGTTATGATAGTAGCACAGATATTAAGTGAGTCTAACTTCCCTTGACTTTGCTTATCAGAAAGTCATGAAAAGTGGTCACACGACTCCAGGACACTGCAACTATCATAAATATTAGTTGCCAAGTGTCTGAATTTTGATTATATGACCATAGGGATGCTGCAACAGTCACAAGTGTGAAAAATGGTCATAAGTCACTTTTTCAATTCCATTATAACATCAAGCTGTCACTAAATGAACTGTTGTAAATTGAGGACTACCTATATAGATACAAGCATAGTAAGATGTTTATGACTCTTTTTGGTTTTATTTTCTAGGTGGCTATAGATTTTACAGCCTCCAACGGTGATCCTCGGAACAGCTGTTCTCTCCACTATATACATCCATATCAACCAAATGAATACTTGAAGGCACTAGTTGCTGTTGGGGAAATCTGCCAGGACTATGACAGGTTAAAAATTATCATGTTATTTTAGAATAGTTTCTAAATATCTGTCAAGTAAACTTATAAAGCTGATAGTTAGATATTGATAGTTGTATAGCAATACTAATTCTATTGCTAAAAACAACAAGCATTACGGTATAATTGCACTAAAGTACATACAGTTTTGATAAATATTACAAGTAGTGATATCTTCATTAGAAATCCCTACAACTTCATAAATATTGTTTAGAAGTTTAGATTCTGAACACCAACTATTTCTTTAAACTTGGACATGCATATTTTCAAATAGCTCCCACAGCTTCCATTACTATAGGAAAAGTAAAATATAAAACGTACATACATGTCTGATCTGGTATAATACTCATTTGAGCCTTATTTTGAATTATGACTCAAATAATTATTGATAAGTAAGTCAAACTAAGGATTAAAAAAATTCTAAGCCTTTAATATTGGCTGTTCCAAGACTTTTTATTAAACACTTGATTTGCAAGTGCTATATAGTGATGAAGTAAAATTGCATGTTATTTATTGGGTAAATCTGTGATGTTTAATACTGTGATTTGATTTAACTGTCTTCTCTGTAAAGTAGTAACATTTCTTCTGTTCACTTGAAATATATTATAATGTCTGTCATGAAGTAGCATGTATGTGCATAACAGATAGAAATACCAGATTGTCAGTGCTGACAACTGTTACTGCTTCTGGTTTACTCTTGAGGCATTTTCTGGTGTCTTCCATGTAATTAGCTACTTCAAGGCATTGCTATTTGCATCATAATGATGCTGCCTTTCAAAGATGTGAAGGACTTGAATTAAATACAATACTGCTGGAGTAGCATAAATGAAACTTCTAAAAATTAAAATAAAATCTCCAGAGTGGGAACAATTACATATGTGGCAGGCAAAGTCATTGATAAGAATTTATTATAATCAAGGGCCAACACTCAACCCTTTGTCCACAAAATGATACATCTTAATATAGTTGTTGGAACTGCCTATTTAATCAATAGATAAGTTCTCCAATTTAGAATCCATTCAACAAAGTGTAAGATTACTAGAATGAGTCAGGATGAGCACAGAAGGGTACCTGAAATTTTCAATTTTCTCATGACAATGTACATTCCTGGGAATCATTATGTTTCCCTTTTTTTGCAACTTGTTATTTTAATTTACAATTTGACCTAATCCTAGGTACTGTCTATCTTGCCTTTCATTCCAAATTACATAATTTATGGCAAAGATAACAAATCCATGGCTCATAGATCATTTATATGAACCAAGAAACTATTGCTAGCCTCTAATTTTTCTACATTTGCTTTCAAAATGGATTACAACATGATTTGTCATAATTTTATTGTGACTGAGCACATTGGTAACTTTCAAGAGCTAAAAAAAACATATTACCTTTAATGTATAGAGTAAGTGATCTAAAATCTAGGTGGTCTGAGCTAGACTTGAGAAAAATATTCAGTAACATGAATAAGCTACAATTAATAAGCTACGGTCATGAAGTCTGTAGGTAATGCAAATTACATCAGTCATAAACACTGATGTAATAATGTGACTGATGTACATGGATGAATTTCCACTTGGAAACCTGTTGAAGTTGTTCTGTTAATATTTAAAAATATACTTTTTCCTTCTTTTCAAATGTCCCAAGTTATGATAAAATAATTGTATACGTATGCATCAGCATGTATGTTTTCCAGTCTGAGGGAAAGTACAGGTTCCTGAAAGAATTGCAGATAGAGGACGTATTTATGCCAAGAATGTTGCAAAGTACCTTTTGTCCTTAAATCTGAAAGGCTGCATAGCTTTACCATTTATTATACCTGTGTTGAATCCCTGCTTTAGACCATTCTGTGCTCTTCTACCATAATATAACAGAACTGGGATTTTAATTAATATTTATTAAGGCTATGCAGCACTGCAGGTTCATTTGTCAACAGATGCTTTGGAGCAAGTGGCAGCCTTAAAGGAACAACACCTGTGATATCTTAAAAGAGCCATGACTGCTATTCAATTTCAGCTTCTACTTTTGGAGACTGAATGCTTTCTAGTAAAGTGAAGGCCTTACTTGGTTTTAGATGGATTTTCGCACATGATGATTGTTGGGGTTTGATATTTATTATCCTGGTGATTAGGAGGACCAAAATGCAAACAACCAACTTGTATTAATAGACTATTGGCCTTCTAACACATGTTTACCAATTTTCTTATCTACTGTGAAGTTTCTGGATATTCATAAGCATTTTATATGCTGACATGTATATGTATATATATGGTATTCGGCTTGGTTCGGGTATTTTCCCACGTCATTGTAGTTGTTCTTTTAAAGTTGTAGCAACGTTTCAGCAGAATCTCATCTGCCATCATCAGGCTTCTGTATTGTGTCCGCCTGTGGGTCAGACTTTTACAGTGGTTTCAGATTTAAATTTGGGGCAGCCTATTGCTGTGCCAGAATGGTTTTTTCTTCATCCTGATTGGTTGGGAGTCTTGGTCTGTGTTTATTGGTCTCGGAGTTTGCTGTGTTCTGCTTGATGGGTGTCTCTGATATCTTCTGTCTGTTTTTGGCTCTTTTTGTATCTTGATTGGCTGGCAGCATTGTGTTACTTTAATGGAGGCCTTTAGTGCAGCTTGGCTTCGGGTAAATGGACGGCTATCATTAGTTAGGAAGCTGGGTTTCATCTGGGTGCCTGGTTGGGGTGTGTTTGAGCTGGAGGTATCAGGGGGATCTGTTTGTGCCCAGGTGTTTGCCTGGCTTGTGGTGTGGAGATTTTTTGTTTGTGAGTGCAGGCTTCCAAATGATTGACAGCCTGGTGGAATCATCTCTTCTATTCATGCTTTCTGGTCTTTTTTCAATCTCTATGGCTTCTCTGATGACTCTGTGGCTAGGGTTTTCCATAGTGGCCAGAGTTTTGGTGCCATTGAAGTTGATGCTATGACCTGTGGCTTCCATGTGTTGGACTAGTGAGGAAGTGTGTTCCAGCTTTTTGACTGCATTTTTGTGTTCATCCAGGCGGGTACTTATTCTTCTATTGGTCTGTCCAATGTATGTGGCCGGGCATGATGCACAGGGGACTTCAGTATATGCCTTGGTTTTCCAGGTCAATTTTATCTTTGGGGTTGCTAAGGATGGCTGCTATTTTTCTGTCTGTTTTGAAGGCAGTCCTGATGTGATGTCTGTGTAGTACCTTACTAATTTTGTCTGTAGTACCTCTTATGTAGGGCAGGACAGCTGTTCCATAGGTCTGTTCATCTTCTGGGTCTCTATTATGTTTCAATGTGTTTTTGTGGATCAAGCTGGTGATTTTGCTTTTGTGGAAGCCGTTGGCTGTCAGTACTTTAGTCAGGGTGCGTAGTTCAGTCTTAATGTGTGTCTTGTCTGCCAGGCGTTTGGTTCTGGTAATTAGTGTTTTAGCCACGGAGTTTATCTGTGCTGGGTGGTGGTGGGATTGGGCGTTGAGGTAGCGGTTGGTGTGTGTTTTCTTCTGGTATATGGTGTGTCCTAGTGTGCCATCTGTTTTTTTGTAGATTAGTACATCTAGGAATGGTAGTTGTTTATTTGTTTCTGTTTCCATCGTGAACTTGATTTTGGGGTGTGCGCTGTTTAGGTGTGTTAGGAAATTGTTTAGGTTTTCTTGTCCATGGGGCCAAATCACGAATGTGTCATCGATGTATCTTAACCATAGTTTGGGTTTGAGGATGGCATTGGCCAGGGCTCTGGATTCGAATTCTTCCATGAACAGGTTAGCAATGACAGGTGACAGTGGTGATCCCATGGGGGCTTCTTCTATTTGTTTGTATCTTTGTCCTTTGCATATGAAATATGTGTTGGTTAAGCAGTGTTCTGTTCGTTCCATGAGGTGTTTAGCTGGTTGGTATTTATTTTTGATGATTTCAAGGGTCTCTTTTATCGGGACTTGAGTGAATAGGGAAACCACGTCAAAACTTACAAGCAGATCTTCTTGCTCCACGTGTAGATCTTTGATCATTTCCAAGAAGTGGTATGAGTTTTGTACATGAGAAGCTGCTGTTTCAGCATGGGGCTGTAGCTCTTTTGCTAGGTGTTTAGCTAGGTTTTGTAGTGGTGCTCCTCTGGAGCTGACTATGGGTCTGAGAGGTATGCATTCTTTGTGTATTTTTGGGAGGCCGTATAGTTTGGGGCATCTGGAAGATTTCTCTCTGGGTATGATCGTGTGTTGGATCTCTTTGCTTATGTGGCTGGTTATAATTTTCTTCTTGGTTAATTTTTCCAGATATGTGGTTGGGTCTGTGTTTATGGGTTTGTATGTGTGGAGTCTTGGAGTAGGTCTGTCAATTTTGTTTCGTAGTCTTTTCTGTCCATTACTACAGTGGCATTTCCTTTGTCTGCTGGGAGGATGATTATGCTGCTATCTCTTTTCAGGGTTTGTAGTGCTTTAATTTCATTTTTCTGTAAGTTGCTTTTGGGTGGCTTGCTTGTGCATAGGATATTGGTAACTTGGTGTCTTATTTTATTAGCTTCATCTGTATTTAATTTAGTTAGACTGGATTCTACTGCACATATGATGGATTCTGTGGGGATTTTTTGGGGTGCTATTTTATATATATTTTATATTTTATATTTTGGGGTTGCTACAACTTTAAAAGAACTACAATGACGTGGGAAAATACCCGAACCAAGCCGAACACCATACATGTAAGTACCATTAAAACTTAAGAATATATATATATATATATATATATATATATATATATATATATATATATATATATATATATATATGGATCTTTGGTTATTCGGGTTTTCTCGCAGTAAGATTGGAAGTATCTAGGCAACGCTTGATGAAGTCTCATTCATCATCTTCAGGCTTCTGTCTCAGCTCTGTGCTTCTCAGAGTGATGAGAAGCACAGAGCTGAAGACAGAAGGCTGAAGATGATGAATGAGACTTCATCGAAACGCTGCTCAGATACTTCCAATCTTACGCGGGAGAAACCCGAATAACCAAAGATCCACATACAAATACCCGCGAGAACCTCAGAAAACAAATATATATATGGATCTTTGGTTATTCGGGTTTTCTCCCGCATAAGATTGGAAGTATCTAGGCAACGTTTCGATGAAGTCTCATTCATCATCTTCAGGCTTCTGTCTTCAGCTCTGTGCTTCTCAGAGTGATGTGAGCTTGCAGCTGCTTCTTCCTTTTAACTGCTAGTGGGGTGTGACTTGATTGGGTGGGGGCTTGGCTGTGTTCTGATTGGGTGGGGGTGTGTTCTCATTGGTTGGGGGTTTGGCTGTGTTCTGATTGGTTGCGGGGTTGGCCATGTTCTGATTGGCTGGAGGTGTGTTCTGTTCAGGTGGGGGCTTGGTTGTGCTCAGGTTGGTCTTAGTTACTGGGGGATTTGAGCTGGTGAGCTGTGATCTTGCTGTTTGGCTTCGAGTTCGTGGTCGTGCTGCATCTTCATGGTGGGGGTCAGTTCGCTTCATGTATGGCTCAGAGGGGTTTGAAGTGGGTAGTGATGCAGCTGCAGTGCGGCTTCTGGTCTGTGGTCATGTCTCTTCTTCTGTGTGGGTGTGAGTCTGCTTTTTACGTGGAAGTGTGGTGGTGGCATCTTGTGTGGCCCTCGTGGGTGTGGGTCTGGTGTCATTCATCATGTTAGGTACTCGTCTGTTCATGAGGGCGGGTTTCCAAATGGCTGGTAAGCGGGAGGTGTCATCTCTTTTATTCATGCTGTGTGGGCGTTTTTCTATCTCTATGGCTTCTCTGATTATTCTGTTGTTGAAGTGTTCGGTTTTGGCGATAGTTCTGGTATTTTTAAAGTCAATCTCATGTCCTGTGGCTTTGAGGTGTTGGACCAGGGAAGAGCCAAACCCCCACCCAATCAGAACACAGCCAAGCCCCCACCCAATCAAGTCACACCCCCAATAGCAGTTAAAAGGAAGAAGCAGCTGCAAGCTCACATCACTCTGAGAAGCACAGAGCTGAAGACAGAAGCCTGAAGATGATGAATGAGACTTCATCGAAACGTTGCCTCAGATACTTCCAATCTTACGCTGGAGAAAACCCGAATAACCAAAGATCCACATACAAATACCCGCGAGAACCTCAGAATATATACACACACACACACACACACACACACACACACACACACATATATATATATATATATTTGTTTGTTTTCTTAAGTTTTCGTGGGTATTTATATGTATAGTATTCAACTTTGTTCGGGTATTTTCCCCACGTCATTATAGTTGTGCTTTTAAAGTTGTAGCAATGTTTCGCAGAATCTCATCTGCCATCATCAGGCTTCTGTATAGTGTTCTGCTGTGTTCGTCTGTATAGTGTTCACAGACAAACACTATACAGAAGCCTGATGATGGCAGATAAGATTCTGCCGAAACGTTGCTACAACTTTAAAAGCATATATATATATATATATATATATATATATATATATATATATATATATATATATATATATATATATATATATATATATATATATATATATATATATATATATATATCACAAAACATGGGCAATCAATATAGTTAAGGACATTCAGGTTGTCTGTGTTCATAAATAACAAGTAAATGCAGATATTGAATCCTGGTTTACCATTTTAGGGGGCTGCAGCTACACTGTTTCTTATTTTGAATCCCGCAATTATTCCTTGCTTTACAGTATATTCATGAATAAAAATGTGTTGATAATGTATTTTGTGGTTAGGCTGCACATTTGAGACTCATTTAATAAGTAGGGGAGGTAGGCATTCCTTTGTCAGCAGTGCTACTGTTACTGCTAACCAGATAAATTTATGGGTATAGTATTTGTTGGTTAATTCATTAGGAAACACCTTTTAAACATTTCTGTTAGGGCTCCTCATGTTCATTAATTACTCCTTTTGTAGATAGCACATTTGTGTTTTCTATTTTCACATAGTTAATGCTCAATTATAAGCACACATTTCCTGCTAGTCAGCAACTTCAGCTTCCCAAGCAGCAATTTGTTTTATTTTTTAAGACAAAACTAACAATTTAATTAACAGTGATTAAAGTAGGTGCTTATATTTTAATTTCTTTTTTAAAAAAGCAATATTTATTTTAAAATAATCTTATCTTGCAGCAATTATGTCATCTTACTTTAGGTTTTTAGGGCTTCTTGAACATAGAAATTATGTAAAATTGAGAAATCAACCTCTATACTTGACATATGTATATTTAATCTATCACTCAATTTATATAGCTGCCTAATCACATGCAATTCAGAGCAGCACGCAAGATAAAAACTAATATGACAATAGCTTCAAAAAAATAAAAACAAACAAAAATCCTAAAACATTACTGCATATAAGACAACCAAAATAAACAGAATGAGCACAATACCCCATCTCATTCCTGGGGGGAAAGCCAGGTATTAAGAGCTTCTTATAGCACTGACAACTTTTAAAAATCAGCATTTATTCAAGAAGTAGTAACAGTAGGATAATTAGCATAAAATTAATTGTCAGTTCACTTTTTGATACAGATAGAGGTAAACATGGATACAGATATGGATATCATTATAGATATAAAGGCTAATTACAAGATGCTAGCACAGATTCCCAAGACTTACTGTCAATATATAATAGAATAGAATAGCATGTATACACATACAAAATCTTTTGATGTTATTAAATGGTGAAGAGAAGCAGTTGTACAAACTTATTTTATTAAAAATATTATGGTTTCAATTTAATACATACTTGGAAGTGAATTTTTTTTTGAAATAAACTGCAAATTAATCAAATTCAGCAGAATTATATCATCAAATGCAAGCTTGCAGGCCAAATATTTATGCTTTCAAATACTTCAGACAAATTACTTAGCTTGAAGGGTACGTTCTTAAATGACATCCAGTCAATTGACATGAAAAGCCTCTATTAGTATTGGAAATGACTGGGAATTCTAAGATTGCTAAATGCAGTGGGAAGTAAAGAAAACTCAAGAAGGCAATAGCCAATTATTTCCATAAAACTTCTAGAAAATCCAGGTGCAATCAGCAGAAGTCAAGTTCAGTTCAAAGGCCTATTTGTTTGTTTGTTTTATTTAACAGAATAGACCCTAATTGCCATAATGGCTTACTAGTTATCAAAGGAGAGGCAGGAACCTAGCTATCTCATATAGGAAAATTTATATTTGCAAGCTGAGGTAGGTGAAACCTATGTAATTGCTATGTAGTGGGTCCTTTCTCTTTCATAACTTTTTTCTGCCTTGTAATTTATTTATGAATTTGGTGGAGGAGGAAAAATGAAATGAGATCAGTATAACAAAGATCAACAATCATTGTCTATCTTAATTTCAGTGATAAAATGTTCCCAGTGTATGGCTTTGGAGCCAGGATACCTCCCGACTATAAAGTAGGTGAACAGGTGAAGCTTCCTCATTTTCTTGATGTCTCTAGCATAATGTGTAAGTTACTGGAGAGGGAAGCAATGATGTGAATGGCAGGAGGGAATAAAGAGGCAAGGCAGAAGCAATTTTAGATTCATCTGCATCATTTACAGCTTGGGGGCTCTCCACTCAAATAGCTTCGTGTTATGCATAATTCTGAATTTCAAACCAATGAAGATAACTGTAAGGACTTTAAAACTTTCCACATGAGAAAGTTTCTCATACCACTCAATTTCTGCTCCTGTTGTGACCAGTTTTATTTTTAGCAGTTGATATTTTGGATGGTTATCAGAGCTTTGAGGGCTGGAATTAAAATAACTTTTGAGAAGAATTTTGTTTTGTTAAGATCTCTGAACAAATATGACCATATTTTGTAACTACGGAATGAGCAGGGATGAAAAGGAAGATGGAGGCCATATTAAGCAAAATTAACAGGACCCCATACAGACAATCTTTGGGGCAAGTGGATATAAATGGCTGAAAAATATATATAACCGTGAATAACTGAATATGTTTGGGAGGAGGATAACATGTATTGTTCCAACCACCCATTCAGAACTCTCGAAGTTCTGTATCATATCCCACATGCTTCAAATAAATTAGTGAATACCGATTATTATTATTTTATTTTATTATATCAGCCCAGAAGTCAGATTACAGAAAGATGTTGCTTTGCAATATGTCATCTTCCATTAACTTTTAATTGAAAAGAATCTTGTGAATGAAATAAAGACAGATTAGTGATCTCATAAACAGTTAGCCCTACAAAATAGGCCAGATGAGAGAAATGACTCCATAGGAAGACTACAACTGTATTTTATTGAGATAAGCTATAGTAATAGAACTTTCTATATCTTCCTTCTCTTTTATTCCTCAGGCAATATAGGAAAATCAATCTTTTTCTAATACCTTTTCATCGCTGGGATTAACGTGCTTTTCTACCTGTTGTCTTAAAGGCTTCATGACTCCCTTCATCAACACCAGAGAACATGTCTTAGCTATATGATAATATAAACTAATCCATCACATTATATACCTCTGTATTAAAGTATTTAAATTACCTGTACCAGTGGTTCTCAACCTTTTCTTTACCACAGACCACTTTTAATATATGTTATGTTTACGGACCATGGTCACACTCCCCAAGACTTAAGATTTAAATTCTTTGAGTTTTTGTGGAACCCCTGTGATGACATTGTGGCCCTCAAGGGTCCTTGCACTACTAACCTATATAACATTAGATAAGAAAGGTGCATTTCTTTAATGACTGTTTAGAAGACCATTCTACTTTCTGGGGTATAAATATTTATTGGCCTGTTAATGTAGCTTATGGTTTGACCTAGCCTAAATTAAAACAACAGGAAAGAAATTATTTATTCATTCATTATTACATAACCACCAAAGATTTCCTGTGATTAGTATAATAAAAAACAAACATATCATATGTAAAAAAAGTTTAATATCACTTAAAACAGCAAGGAATAAAAATGGCCTATCTAATTATGCTCTTCAGAAAAATTCTGTTTCAAACAATTTTCCAAATTATATAACAGCTTGCTTTCAGAAAGACACTATTACATGAACAGCATCATTGAACAGTACAATTCTAGACCATGGTTCTCCTTCACTTCACTAAATCAAGAGCAACTTCTCCTACATTGAAATTAATGGATGGGTCAATTCAATCTAAAGAGATTAATTTTGGAGATTATTGTTTGCAGTTACTGAAAATTTGGCTGTAAGGATGGTTTTATAAACATTAATTCAAGTTTGTAGCAAAATAGTTTCTTTGGTATTATAAACATTCTTCAAGTAGTTTCCCCAATAAAATGCTTGTGCATTATTTTCATGGGTATATGTAGTTTTTTTGCAATATGTACATAAATACTTTTCTATAATTTACAGACTTTAATATTACTATTATTAGAAACTGTAGTGCAGAATTTGAAGAACTGCAAATTTGAATGTAATTAAATTTTGAATCATATAATGGTTGGTAAATACAAAATTAGGTAAGTTCATATTTTGATATGAATTCACTGAACGTTTTCCACTCTTGTTTCTTCTACTTTAGAAAATATTCTTGACTTGTGTAAATGCTCTTCCTTAATGCACCACACAAAATCTGCAACTTTGAAGCCACTCAATAAATAATTATTTGGAAAGCATTTGGTATTGATCTCTAAAAGAAAATTAATTTGAATTCTCCACTTGCCAATGAGAAACAAGAATTATTTTTAGAGCAAAAATGAATCTAATTCTTGGGTGGGGTGGGTGGGGTTGGCTTTATTCGCAGGTATCTCATGATTTTGCAATCAACTTTAATGAAGATAATCCAGAATGTGCAGGTAACCAGCTTTTTTTCTCAGCAAGCAAATTAATGCAGCTCTGCTGTTTACTGTATTTTTCATCAATTGTTAAGCCCAAACTGTTTATTTCAGTGTACGTATCTGTACAGTACTGATTTCATATTCAGTGTCCTTTGTACGCTTGCTTCTTAGAGCTCATACTCAGTGAAAGGGTGATATGAGAAGTGTTAAATGTAATGCACTTCACACAGAATTTCCCAGGATCAATGTCCAGCACTTCAGGTATAGCTGGGAATGATATCTCCCTGCAGAACTGTAGGTGATTGGACCTTCAATAATTGAACTCAGTATTAAGACAAATTCCTTTATAGGTGTTGTTTTCATATTCTTAAATGTGAACCATTCAAAGAAGCCAGAAAAAATTACATAGAACTATTAAATGAGAATAGAAATTCAATAATTTGTAAATTAATAGTTGACCTTAGAATAAGTTTGTTGCTAAACTCTTGTTTTAATTTGTTGTTGACCTTCAGTTTAATTATTTAGTTTATGGAAAATTGTTTATAATTGATTGCTTTACTAGATTGTGTTTCTAAAAGAAGATGATTTTTATATATAGCTCTCTTTGAGAAGAATGATGGTGTCAATAGCAGCAGCAATAGCAATGATCCATGACAAGTCTTTCTTATTCAAGATCTAGTTCTTATTCCAAGATTTTGTTTTCAAATTTCTTGATAAAATGCAGGTCTTTAGCAAGCCATATAATGGCTTAGTTCAAAAGTACTAAGGACAGTCAGAGAAAACAAAATGTATCAGGTAATTTCCATTTAATAATTAATCTCTATAAACTTCAAAAATTATAAGATTTTTCTGTTGCTCACATTATTAGCAAAGGCTTCTATGGCATGTAAAATAATCATATTTGCAAAAGCTTCTAATATTTGTAATGGTTAATATCTATAAAATGTACAGTTGAATGCTGACAGCAAGGAAAAGAGCTAGTTCATGAATTATATATTACATGTCATATAAATGGGGATCAGTGGGGAGAGTCGCTTTCTTTCAACTATTTCAGAATCATGGCTGGGAAGATTAAATAGGCTGTCTAACTGATCACTTTAATGAATAAGATTACATTAATTGTTTAAAACAACTTCACTAGGAGGAAAACTTGGAGTCATGTCCTCCTTCCCAAGGAATTTGCTCAGTCCTTGCCTTCATCCCAATTTTTTATTCCATCTTGTCATTTTATACAAGGGATTCAAGGGGTTGTGGAAGCATATCAGAATTGCCTCCCAAAACTTCAGCTTTATGGACCAACCAACATTGCTCCCATCATCCAAAAGGTGGCTAAATCAGCATCAGAAGAAACAAACACCAAGGAGGCATCGGTAAGGATCATGGAAGACAACAAACTACTTTATGAAACCATTCCTTCTGAGAGCAGAAAATATTAGTTTAGATCCACATTAACATACTTTAAGCCATTTTTGATGCTTCAGCATTTGGACAGTACAAACATAAAAGCAGATAATTTCCCTCACTCTTTCAATTGGACCCATTCAATGTTTTTTATTCGTGATGGCTTTCATTGTGGAAATGGTCATAAGAGTATCCATTTCCAAAAATGTATAAAAAACCTAAGTTAAGTTTTTAAGAGCCATGGTGGCACAATGGTTAGAATGCAGTGTTGCAGGCTAATTCTGCTGATTGCAGAGTTTGGCAGTTAGAATCTCACCAGGCTCAAAATTGACTCAGCCTTCCATCCTTCCAAGGTTGGTAAAATGACCCAGATTTGGGGGCAATGTACACCACTTACAGCTGTAAAGCACTGTGAAATGGTATATAAATCTAATTGCTCTTGCTATTATAAGGTATTGTTAATTAGATTTGATACTAATTATAAAATATCTGCTTACCCCTTCATGAATACAAATTATAGTTAAGTTAGCTATGTTTAACTACAATTGACTGCATAGTTGTTGTGCATCATGTTAGCCCCTAATTATGTCCTAGCTTTCTATTATAAAAGAGGTACTCATGATATTATTTTGTGTGTAATTTAAAAACAGACTGTCTTATTATACTATATTATATTGTTTCTAATTTATACACACAGTAGTTGGTGCCAGTCCAGCTACAATTCTTGTGCAGTAATTCCATATATTTTCATTGTAAGTTAAGTTATGAAAAAAATTGTGCCATTTCTTTTAAGGTAATAATTAAAGATAATTATTGTCACTTTTTATATGGCTCATAATTTCTTTTACTTTTATAATATAAAGATATATATAAGTTGTTTTTTGTCAGCAAGAGAATCAGGCAGCCAGCAATTCATACATAAGTTGAGAAAGTAGTTCCTTAGTACTATCAAATTCTTATAATTGCCATCCAAATTAAGTATGGTGCCATTAAATTAATTACTTTCAGAAATCTTTGGATTTTTTTTCTTTGGATACATTCTATTTTTTATCAGACACTTTCCTGATACTTACTCAGCAAAATACCTATGATTGAATTATGGTAGGTTCACACAACATGCATACTATATACCATGATTTAGCAAATAGCTGCTGATTCAAACAACATGAACCAAAGCCAGCTAAATCACAAAGGAGTTTACCATATTATATGAGCCCTGTCTATGTGAATGATTATATGACTCTTCCCAAGGAAGCATATTATCTTACTGTTGCCTTCATACCTCCTTTATTATATTTTGTTTGATCTGATTATATTTATTTAACTTTCCATCTCCAGTCATCATCAGTGAAAAATGTAATAAAACTAGTTACAGTATGCAATTGCCAGGAAATCTCAGCAGCACTGTTTTATCAACAATTGTCAGAAATATGTTCAAATGCTGATGTTCCCTTTCTACCCTCTAGCAATATTTTATTTTGTTGATTCTGACGGATGGGGTCATCACAGACATGGCTGACACGCGTGAAGCCATTGTACATGCCTCTCACCTCCCCATGTCGGTCATCATTGTTGGAGTCGGAAATGCTGATTTCAGTGACATGCAGATGCTTGATGGGGACGATGGCATCCTGCGGTCTCCCAAGGGAGAACCAGTTCTACGAGACATTGTTCAATTTGTGCCATTCAGAAACTTCAAACATGTAAGATTTGTTTCAACCATATTTTTTTGATAAGGCATTATTTCTTAGTTCAGGGATTCCACCCATAAATATTATATCTATCACAATAATATTCACACATAATTCAGATAGAAATTCAAGGGTGATTTTAGTAAAATTTATGGTAAATACTTGTCACTTTGAATATATATCCTAGCCCACCAGAAAACAACTGACCAATAAATCAGTTAAATGTAGATTATGTGTATTTACATAATAATAGTTGTTTGATAAAGTAAATTTATAATTTTCTCAAAAAGTCAATATTAGCATATAGAAACATAAAACAGTGAAAATATTATAGAATGATGATTAATATGAGGAAGAGGGAAATGTAACGCTCAAAAGTTTTGGTTTGGGTATTACAGAATTACAACCTGGCACTGGAGAACACTACTATTGTCACAACAAGACGAAACATATGCTAGTCAAAATAACAATATAACATGAACACAAAACAAAAATCATCATTCAGACTTTTAAAGATGCAATCTATTTTGATATTATTAAACCTACTACAAAAAGAATACTATCTTGATATCAGTTCAGGAACCAATTCAGTGGTGGGATTCAAATTTTTTTACTACCAGTTCTGTGGGCGTGGCTTGGTGGGCGTGGCTTGGTGGGCATGGCAGGGGAAGGATACTGTAAAATCTCCATTCCCTCCACACTCCAGGGGAAGGTTACTGCAAAATCCCCATTTCCTCCCCACCCCACTAACCTGCTTTCCACTCCGTTCTCATGTGCAGGGCAACCAAAGAAGACCCAGCCGATCAGCTGGGACTCGGGAGGCAGAGAATAGAGGGGGATGGGGCCAGTCAGAGGTGGGATTTGCCAGTTGTCCGAACTACTCAAAATTTCTGCTACCGGTTCTCCAGAACTGGTCAGAACCTGCCGAATACCACCTTTGAACCAATTCTTCTCCTCTAAAAGAAGATTAAACAGAAAAAAGTACAAAATATCCTGCACACTGACCAGCTTCTTGATCTTATCAATTTACTTGTTATTCATAAAAATTAATGCAAATTGCCTATCTTATAATCTTGCCCCAATGGGATTAGCCCACCCTACTTGGTCCAATGGAAGGGTCTTACTGCAGTGTATGTCTATTAAGGAATTTCAGCTGGTTGGAAAATAGAAGAGGCTTTTTCACTGTGGCCCCCACCCTGTAGAAAATTCTATTGTCAGCAGTCAGATCTGCTTCCACTCTCATGGCTTTCTGGAGGCGCATTAAACATGGTTTTGTTGGTTGGCCTGGGTCCCAATGGGGGCTACTTGCTGGAAATGTTTAACAGGATAAGAAGACCACAATCTCAAGTCATTTATATCTTCGGTCTTAGCTTTTATGTAGCTCTTTTTAATTTAATTTAATTTTTATATTTTTATTGTGAGTTGTCTTAGATATGAAATGTATGGCATATTGATTTAATGAATAAATCAATCTGTACATTCATGTAACTATACAGAATCATCTCTCTCTCCCTTCCCCCCACCCCCCCTCTCTGTATCTGCATGTCTGTATAAGCATACATTTACAAATTCTGAGATATATTTACCTTGGAAAAACTAGAAATCTGGAGTCATTTAGAAAAAGGCTTGCTTTGTAATACATTCCGTTAAGTTCACTGGCTCTTCTTCCTAAACAATTTTTAAGAAAATATTTTTATTCCACCTTTATTATTTTTATAAATAATTCAGGATAGCAAATATATCTAATATTCTTTCCTATTTTCCCCACAAGAACAATCTTGTGAGGTGAGTTGAGCTGAGAGAGAGCAACTGACTCAAAGTCACCCAGATGACTTCCATACCTAAGGCAAAACCAGAACTCATAATCTCCTGGTTTCTAGCATGGGACATTAATCACTAGTCAGAACAAATATACTTAAGTCTTCAAGCCATCAGTCAACATGTATTGACCACCAGGAGCAATTTGTGATTAGTTTCATTCTGTATTTAGATTTTTCAACTTAGATAACCAGCTTTTTCTATAAAATTCAGGTCCTCTTTCAGGAATTGGACCCCAGCACTTTAGATGACTATTGTATATATATTGCATTAACTGTAGGAACTATTTGGGTCCTGGTACTCATTAGTGTTACAGGAAGATTAACTCAGAATCTAACTGAAGAATAGTATTTACAGTCAACATTTCCTTAAGTTCTCAAAGAAGAGAAATACAGATGTTACTTTATACCATGTCATCATGTGTGATATTTTAGATATAGGAGTGGGTGAGTACACTATATAAAAAATAGAGAAAGTTCTTTCCCCTCCAAGTGGGGAAGACATAGATGTCATGTAAAACCTTTTAACTGGGGACATGACATAATGTAATATCAGTATTTATCTAAGAGCTTAAAGAATGGTGGACTGGACATACCATTAATAATTATTTTCTTTTTGTAATCTGCTATATATAATGGGAATATCTGCTATAGAGACTCTTCCTGACTGAGGATCCTGGTTTTTGTTTTTTTTAATTCCTTGTTTGGATGGTGGCACTTCATGAACAGATCCCCAACTTCAACAAATTGTGAGAATGGACAATGGGTGGTAATAGGAGATGAAACTATTGTGTTTCCCCCTTTCTTCTCTGTTTCAATCACTTCATTATTTTCACCCAAATTTGCATTTACTCACTTGCAATGACATCTTCCTCTATTAATATTTCTCAAGGTATTTCAATCTAATTATTTGGAGGAAGAGGGCAGGTTTGTTTTCTTTCTGGTAAATGCTATGTTATAGTATAGTTTTTAGTATAGTGTAAGTTTAGTATAAGGTGTTGGGTTTTTTTTAGAAGTAATGACTGGATTGAAGTAAAACATCTTTCATCAGTTAGTGCAAAATAGTGACTAAGAGACTGCCCTTGAACTGGGAAGTCAATCAATAAATCTCACTTCACAGGATTGCTGTATGGATAAAATAATATCCTCCTTTCCACCTATGCAGTATGCACCATTTTGACTTATAAAAGAAAGCTGAGAAACATAAGAAACAAGTAAACAAAAGTAACAAAATACAGGGGAGTTATGAACTCAGCACTGTTAGTTATAAAGAAATGTTGGAACAATTAGACCTGAAGTAACATACATTATTTTCTGCCATTTCTTGCAGGCATCCCCAGCTGCATTAGCAAAAAGTGTTTTGGCTGAAGTTCCAAATCAAGTGGTCGACTATTATAATGGGAAAGCAATTAAACCAAAATGTATGTCAGAATATGAGTCTTCCAGGACACTAGCTCCATGAACTTTCCTACATACTTGACAGAGTCCAGATGAACTACTATTTACAACTATTGTACTTAAAATGAAAATAGCACGTTTTTGTGGTTTTTACTTAAATTTCCACTCCCTTTCATTTTTGCATGTGTAGCCTAAAGGCTTACAAGTAAAGATTAAGCTACTGTATGTTGAAGACTTTTTATGGAAAAAAACAAAAACAAAATTATTACTCTTTACAGCATGTCATCTTGAAATGAAAAGTTATCTGTATCTGTTTTTTTATACTGGTTTGTTGAAAATTTGCTAAATTTCTTATTATCTTTACACTGTAAAGCATTTTGAAACATTTCCTGGAAGTTGATAGCCAAA
This sequence comes from Notechis scutatus, assembly GCF_049901735.1. Classification (NCBI taxonomy): domain Eukaryota; kingdom Metazoa; phylum Chordata; class Lepidosauria; order Squamata; family Elapidae; genus Notechis; species Notechis scutatus. Next base: position 55,623,706 of record NC_142025.1, on the reverse strand, counting down.
ATATATTTGGGTTTATCTGCTATTAAAATGAAAAGTTTTTTTCCAAGTGGCAGATGCATGGATTATATTTGCATGTTCCAAAATAAAAACAACTCAGTTTTGCAGTTGTTGTGTGTATTTCTTGCTACAAAGCTGTTTGTTCAGATGTTTTTATAAAGAATTCCATTTTCAGATTGTGACAATTCCTATTATCAAAACCTCCTTAAACTATTTCAGGAAATTATACTTCAAACATGAATCTAAGATATATATATAACAAGCATTAGTAAAACATACCGGCTAATTTCCCAGAAACCTTAAATCAAGCAATCAAGCAAATGTCCCAAAGGTGCTTTTTTTCAAAAAGCAACTAGATTTTCTTTTCTTTGAAAATGTTTCACTACTCATTCAAAAAGCTTCTTCAGCTTTGACTGGATTTTCAAAAAGCAACTAGATAATGTCCTATCCCTCCATCCTCTGTAGAGAGAGAGTTGTTCAATTTTGAATAGATGGCTTCTTTGACCCCTCTTTCAAACCAGCGATCCTCCCTGTCCAAAATGTGGACTTTGCTGTCTTCAAAAGAGTGGCATTTGTTTGGACTGCTGAATCTAGTCCTGATGAATTTGTTCTCCTATGTTGTGTGATGTCTTTATGCAGTGGTTGTTTTGTTTCCCCAATCTATAGATCTGCACATGGCTCATGTACTCCATGAGAACTCCATGTACCACATTGCTCAGTTTGTGTCTGGGTGTTTTATCCTTGGAGTGGAGAAGCCCTTCTGCATTAATGTATTCTTGGGTCTGAAGCACATATGTTGTGGTGGCTGAAGAGCCTCCTGAGCTTTTCTGATATTCCTGTAACATATGGAATGACAACATTGCTTCATTTATTGTTCGCTTCGTCATCTTATGGAGGAGTTCCTGAAACTCCTTTTTTGAGATTTGATGAAGGCCCACTTGGGATAGCCACATGTTCTGAGTGCTTCCTTGATGTTTTTAATTCTTTTTCTTTCCCATCTTCGCTGGTAGGTACGCCTTCAGCTTGGTGGTGTAGGATTCTGATTTCTTACTGAGCCATCTTTGGTTTAACAAAATGCATGAATCCAACTTTTTTTTAATAAAAGTTTTTTATTTTTTACACATATTTTCAAGTGAGCAATGTGATTCCAGGTTACAACATTCATACATAGTCATAGTTACATTTCCAACTTTCTTATCTAATTTCATATCAAATCATTATCTATTACACTGATCTTTGAATAAGTTCTCACTTCATATTTTCAATTCATTAATCCAATGTCAAGAGCATTTCATCCTCACATATATTTTCCACTCTTTATCCCCCATTATTTTCATTTCCAGCTTACCACCTATTTTATTTTACATTATCTTCATTAACTTTCTCAAAGCTAATGTATAATAAACAAACAAAAAAATAAAAATAAAATAGAACTAATATATTCAGGATCCACATGGTATTTTCCCCAATCTACAGTAAATCTTATATTTATTCCGGAGATATTCATATAACTATTTAATATTTCCTCTTCGTTTCCATTTAACCAAATTTTACCTATGAAATTTTATTAAATTTTCATTCCCCTCCTTTTTAATCATAATATAATAATCTCATTACAAATACTTTACAATATAATCCTTGTTGGTTTACCATATTCTCTGTTTTCTAATATCTTTTATATAATCAAGTACATTTTCTATTTCATGTCTAATATGTATACAATAAAAAGAGGGGGGGGGAGAAAATTGAGTTTCCTTTTTGTTTCCATTTAACCAAATTTAACCTATGAAATTATATTTAATTTTCATTCCTCATTTTTTGGACATAACATTGCAATCTCATTACAAATATTTTATAACATAATTATTTCTAGTTTACCATAATCTTTGTTTTTCTAATATCATTTAAATAATCAATTACATTTTCCATTTATATTTATATTTATATTTATATTTATATATATATATATATATATATATATATATATATATATATATATATATATATATATATATATATATATATGGTATATATATATATATATGGTATATATATATATATATATATATATATATATATTTGTTTTCTTAAGTTTTCAAGGTACTTACATGTATGGCCTTCAGCTTTGTTCGGTATTTTCCCGTCATTATAGTTGTGCTTTTTAAAGTTGTAGCAACGCTTTCAGCAGAATCTCATCTGCCATCATCAGGCTTCTGTTCAGCATCATCATCAGGCTTCTGTTCTGTTCAACAGAAGCCTGATGATGGCAGATGAGATTCTGCTGAAACGTTGCTACAACTTTAAAAGCACAACTATAATGACGTGGAAAATACCCTAACAAAGCTGAAGGCTATATATATATATATATATATATATATATATATATATATATATATATATATATATATATATATATATATATATGAGATAGATATATATATATATGAGATAGATATATATATATATTATAGATATATATATATATATATATATATATATATATATATATATATATATATATATATGAGATATATATACATATACATATACATATACATATACATATACATACATACATACATACATACATACATACATACATATATATATATATATATATATATATATATGGTATATATATATGGTGTGTGTGTGTGTGTGTGTGTATCATCCCAAGAGAAAAATCTTCCAGATGCCCCAAACTATACGGCCTCCCAAAAATACACAAAGAGGGCATACCTCTCAGACCCATAGTCAGCTCCAGAGGAGCACCACTACAAAACCTAGCTAAACACTTAGCAAAACAGCTACAGCCCCATGCTGAAACAGCAGCTTCACATGTACAAAACTCATACCACTTCTTGGAAATGATCAAAGATCTACATGTGGAGCAAGAAGATCTGCTTGTAAGTTTCGATGTGGTTTCACTATTCACTCAAGTCCCGATAAAAGAGACCCTTGAAATCATCAAAAATAAATACCAACCAGCTAAACACCTCATGGAACTAACAGAACACTGCTTAACCAACACATATTTCATATACAAAGGACAAAGATACAAACAAATTGAAGGAGCCCCTATGGGATCACCACTGTCACCCGTCATTGCAAACCTGTTCATGGAAGAATTCGAATCCAGAGCCCTGGCCAATGCCATCCACAAACCCAAACAATGGTTAAGATACATCGATGACACATTTGTGATTTGGCCCCATGGAAAAGAAAACCTAAACAATTTCCTAACACACCTAAACAGCACACACCCCAAAATCAAGTTCACCATGGAAACGGAAACAAACAAACAACTACCATTCCTAGATGCACTAATCTACAAAAAAACAGATGGCACACTAGGACACACCGTATACCAGAAGAAAACACACACCAACCGCTACCTCAACGCCCAATCCCACCACCACCCAGCACAGATAAACTCCGTGGCTAAAACACTAATTACCAGAACCAAACGCCTGGCAGACAAGACACACATTAAGACTGAACTATACACCCTGACTAAAGTACTGACAGCCAACGGCTTCCACAAAAGCAAAATCACCAGCTTGATCCACAAAAACACACTGAAACATAATAGAGACCCAGAAGATGAACAGACCTATGGAACAGCTGTCCTGCCCTACATAAGAGGTACTACAGACAAAATTAGTAAGGTACTACACAGACATCACATCAAGACTGCCTTCAAAACAGACAGAAAAATAGCAGCCATCCTTAGCAACCCCAAAGATAAAATTGACCTGGAAAACCAAGGCATATACGAAGTCCCCTGTGCATCATGCCCGGCCACATACATTGGACAGACCAATAGAAGAATAAGTACCCGCCTGGATGAACACAAAAATGCAGTCAAAAAGCTGGAACACACTTCCTCACTAGTCCAACACATGGAAGCCACAGGTCATAGCATCAACTTCAATGGCACCAAAACCCTAGCCACTATAGAAAACCCTAGCCACAGAATCATCAGAGAAGCCATAGAGCAGGCTTGTCCAACCCGCGGCCCACGGGCCGCATGCGGCCCAGGTCGCCTTGTAATGCGACCCAGTGCCCACCCCAACCTTCTGGCAAGAGCCAGCGAGGAGGAGGAGGGAGAGGCAGGCGCGAGGCAGGGTGAGGCGAGTGCCATGCCAAGGAGCAACAGAAAAGGCCTTTGCTGCTTCTGCCCCGCCGCCGCCCCCACCCCACCGCTGCCGCTTCTGCCCCCCCGCTGCTTCTGCCATTGCCGCCCACCGCTTTGCCCCGCCGCCGCTTCTGCCGCTGCTTCTGCCCCCCGCCGCCGCTTCTGCCGCCGCTTCTGCCCCTGCCGCCGCGCCCCCACCCCGCCGCCGCTGCTGCCGCTTCTGCCCCCGCCGCTGCTTCTGCCCCCCACCCCACCGCCACCGCTGCTTCTGCCCCCGCTGCCGCCGCTTCTGCCCCCGCCGCCGCTTCTGCCGCCGCCCCCCCCCACTGCCGCTGCTGCCACTTCTGCCCCGCTGCCGCCGCTTCTGCCGCCGCCCCCCACCCGCCGCCGCCGCTGCTGCTTCTGCCCCGCAAAAAAAAAACCCAGGTTGAGTGAAAAGGACAATCCTCCCTGTTAGGTATAACATTGATACCAAATATGGTTTGGGTGAATAAATATATAAAACTTAGATATCATGGTTTAAGTGCTTATCACTTTAAGCACAATGCTGCAGGCAATTAGCCGATTAAGGGTGCGGTTAGAAGTTACAATATAAGGAAGCATTAGAAGCTGGAAAGCTTACTGTGTGTTACTGCGACTAACTGTGTCTTATTGTAACTGTGCCTGTGACTGAGATGATCCTGTATGCTACTGTTTGCTGATTTACTGCTGAATTCAACTGTTCTACTGTTTGAGCGTCTTGCTGAATATCCAGCGATTGTTCCCCTGGAGAGAGGCACCAGAGGAGGAGAAGATATCTTTATCGGCTGATAAAGATATTGTAAGGACTCTTAACTTGGACTGTAATAGTGAGTCTTACTGGATGGAAATATAGTGAATGACAATTGGACTGAATGACAATGCTTTAAACTCTAAATGGATTAAAAACTATTTAAACTACAAAGAAGTGTTTGTGTTCAGTGTGTGTATACTCTGGGGCCCTTCCACTCTCGTTTGGCTTCCTGGCTTGACTACTGCTGCAATACTCTGCTAGGGGTTAATCCCCAAACACTAACATTGGTTATGGGCCCAGCAGCATAGTCTAACTAACCAGGATATAGCAGAGAGAGTTGGTGTGAGTTGCACATTACTGTAAAAAACAAACTGTTTTAATTAGTTTAAAATAGTTAAAATATCTGAAGAGTAATGGCACAAGTAAATTTGTCACAACTGTCCATGATATCCAGGCTGGATGGAACAAACTATGTTTCATGGTCAATGAAATGTAGTTTACTTCTACGCAAAGAAGGTTTGTGGGACATTATAGCAAACCCACCAGATGTGAGTAGCTGGGATCCTGCTGATGATGATGATAACGAAAAGTTACAAGACTTTAAACTGAAGAATGAGCAGGCTTTATGCATCATAGGACTGACTCTCTGTGATCAGCAACTTGTCCATATTCGTGGAGAAGAAAATGCTGCAAACTGCTGGGAGAACCTCAGGAAGATTTATGTTCGGGACAGTGTAGGAGCACATATAAATCTTACACGGAAGCTTTTTCAAACGCATCTTCAGAGGAATGGAGATATGTTAGTTCATTTAAACTGTATGAAGAGCATTTTTCAAGAATTGCAAGAAAAAGAGCTTATATTTAATGAACTGCAACAAGTCTACATAATATTATCTTCATTAGATCAAAGCTATGATGACTATGTGACTTCGTTAGAGGTATTGCCAAAAGAAAGCCTCTCATTAACCGACATAACAGGCAGGCTACTAGAAGAAGCCAGAAGAAGGCGTGAGCGTGACTTAGCTGAGAGAAGATAAGAAAGAAGAAAAATTATCTTCAAAGCTTGAAAGAAACCAGCAAAGCAAAGGAAAGCACCTGGAAGAAGAGAATTTATCTTCGACGGCATACACAATTAAAAAGTGTTTTAATTGTGGAGGCAGAGGACATTTGGCAAGATTCTGCAAAAAGAGAAAAAGCCAGAATGTAAAAAAGCCAAAGAAAGCATTTGAACTAGCCACGTTTAGAAACTCTGATGTGAAGAATGATCTATGGGTGGTTGACAGTGGCGCATCCCACTGCATCACAAGAGATAAGACAAAATTTATAAAAATGTCTAAAAGCTCTCAACATATATCTCTTGCAAACGGTTGGAATATTAATGCGAAAGGTGAAGGTTTTGCACATTGTCCGTGCATAAACCAGGATATAAAAATGTTGTATGTACCGCAACTAAAGTTTAATTTGCTTTCAGTAAGGGTATTAGATAAATTAGGTTATGTAATTACTTTTAAAGATAATAATTGCATAATTGAAAAAGATAACAAAAGGGTAACTGCAGCTTTAAATGGAACATTATATGTCTTAGATAATAGTAAGAAAGGGGAGGCACAAACTGTATTTAATAATATAAAGCCTCATGAAGAATGTATCCATTTATTGCATAGGCGTTTGGGGCATGTAAATTTTAAAATGCTAAAACATACAGTTGAGTTATCTGAAGGAATAAGGTTAAAACCTTGTGATAAATATTTGCGTTGTAATGTTTGCTGTGAAGATAAGAGCAAAGTATTGCCTGCAAATAGGCTAAATGGTTTCAAAACAAAAGAACCTTTAGAAGTAGTATTTGCAGACATCATAGGTCCAAAGAAACCCAGTATGGGGGTGCTAGATATATACTGAGCATTATGGACCATTATTCTAGATATGGGTTTTGCTATTTAATGAAAAGCAAAACTGAAACATATCAACATTTTTTCAATTGGCTTAGGTTTGCTGAAAGAAAGTCTAAACGACAACTGATAACCCTGGTGACAGATAACGGTACGGAATTTATTAATAATAAATTCCAGAACAGACTTAAAGTAGCTGGAATAGAGCATAAGAAGTCTGCTCCATACAGGCCAGAACATAACGCTTTTATTGAAAGAAGAGGCCAAACACTACAGGCAATGGTTAGAACAATGTTAAATGATTCTGGGTTACCTGATTCTTTGTGGGGGGAGGCTACAATGTGTGCTAATAACATATTGAACAACGTTGTTAACACAACGACAGGTGAAATACCATTCACCAGGTGGCATGGCAGGAAACCTGACCTAAGTTACCTGCACACATTTGGTGCACCAGCATGGGTGCATATTCCTGCACAACTCAGAAAAAAAGGGCAACATAGAGCTAAAAGATTTTTCTTCGTTGGTTATCAGGCAAACCATAGGGCATATAGATTTTGGGAGAAAGGCACATCTAAAGTGTTATGTAGTGCTAGTGCCCAATTTCTAGAACATGAAGGATGGGAGAAATTAGAACAGGATGCCAATAAAGATGTAATTATTGAATCCTATAGAAATCCCATTAGTTATCCCTGTAACTTTAAAAATAAAGTAAAGAGACAAATACAGGATGAAATAGTGCCCATAAAGGAAGAAACAGATTCAATAGCTGAACAGGATGAGGAAGATGAACAGGTAGTAGTTCAAGAAAGTCCTCCTGTAAGCCCTGTAATTCCCAGAAGAACTACACGTATATCTAGACCGCCTGATAGGTACCAGGCTAACACAGTGTGCCAGATTAATCAAGTTCCTAATTCTGTTGAAGAAATTAAAAAGTATCCTACTAAGGAAAAAGAAAGTTGGTATGCAGCAATGAATAAGGAACTGAATTCATTAAGAGATATGAAAGTGTATGAAAATGCCAAATTACCTGTAGGTAAGAAATCCATTGGCTGCAAATGGATTTTTAAGGTAAAAACAGATAAAAATGGTAATTTAATCCATAAGGCAAGGTTAGTAGCCCAAGGTTTTAGGCAGAATGCCAATGACTACGATGAGGTGTTTGCACCTAGTCTTAAGGCAGCAACCTTGAGGGCAGCTTTAGTGTGGGCAGCTAGTAAAAATATATAGTTAACCATCTAGATGTGGAAACTGCTTACTTGCACGCCCCATTAAAACATACTATTTATATGAAAAACCTGTTGGTATTAAAAGTGAAAATAAGGATAATAATGATTGTTGGTTGTTAAAGAAAAGCCTCTATGGTCTTAAACAATCAGGCTATGAATGGAACCAGTATATTGTAAAGGAACTAGACAATATAGGATTTAAAGCTGGTTTAGCCGATCCATGTCTGTTTAAGAGGGAGACAAATGGGAAAGTATCATTATTATTACTATTCACAGATGACATTGCATTGATTACTGAAACTAATGATGAAGCAAATAAAATAATAGCATCATTAGGAAAGAGAATAAAGATCAAGCAATTAGGGGAGATAAAGAAGTATCTCGGTTTGAATATAAAGAAAACACGGAAAGGTTTTAAGATATCTCAGGAAGATAAGATAAGCAAATTGCTAAAAGATTACAAGATGGAGCTTTGTAAGCCGGCTAAGACTCCAATGAGTCAGGAGTTTAGCAACACTGATGAACAAAGCCTGGAGTTTGATAAGGTGATTTATCAATCTTTAATAGGTAGTTTGTCTTATATAAGTAATTGGTCTAGACCAGATATATCGTACTGTGTGAATCAGTTGGCTAGATTCAATTCTGCACCATGTGAAAGACACTGGAATGCAGCTAAGAGGATATTAAGATATCTTAAAAAGACAATGAATTATTCATTGTATTTAGAACCAAAGGGTGATTTAATTCTGAGTGCTTATGCAGATGCTAGCTTTGCATCAGAAAGAGACACTAGAAAGTCGACTTCAGGAACAGCCATAATGCTGGGTAAGACATTAATAGGCTGGAAGTCAATAAGACAACAGCATATAAGTTTGTCTACTATGGAGGCAGAATTCTCCTGTTTATCTCTGTTATGTACAGAATTAATAATGTATAAACAAATGTTAATTGATATAGGTATAACTGTAGATTATCCTATAATTATACATGAAGATAATCAGGCAGCAATTCAAATGGCCACAAATATTGCAGTAAAAACAAGGAGCAAACATACAGATCTTAGATATCTAAACGTGAGACAATCTGTAAGAAGTAAGATGATTCAGCTAGAGTACTGTATGTCGGAGGACAATTTAGCTGATAATTTTACTAAAGCCCAAGGTGCCAGTAAGCACCAGGAGAGTTGTGAAAAATATGGGGTTAGATTGTAAAGGTATTATATATTTATTTCACCCAAAAGGGGAGTATGTTAGGTATAACATTGATACCAAATATGGTTTGGGTGAATAAATATATAAAACTTAGATATCATGGTTTAAGTGCTTATCACTTTAAGCACAATGCTGCAGGCAATTAGCCGATTAAGGGTGCGGTTAGAAGTTACAATATAAGGAAGCATTAGAAGCTGGAAAGCTTACTGTGTGTTACTGCGACTAACTGTGTCTTATTGTAACTGTGCCTGTGACTGAGATGATCCTGTATGCTACTGTTTGCTGATTTACTGCTGAATTCAACTGTTCTACTGTTTGAGCGTCTTGCTGAATATCCAGCGATTGTTCCCTGGAGAGAGGCACCGGAGGAGGAGAAGATATCTTTATCGGCTGATAAAGATATTGTAAGGACTCTTAACTTGGACTGTAATAGTGAGTCTTACTGGATGGAAATATAGTGAATGACAATTGGACTGAATGACAATGCTTTAAACTCTAAATGGATTAAAAACTATTTAAACTACAAAGAAGTGTTTGTGTTCAGTGTGTGTATACTCTGGGGCCCTTCCACTCTCGTTTGGCTTCCTGGCTTGACTACTGCTGCAATACTCTGCTAGGGGTTAATCCCCAAACACTAACACTCCCGTATGAATTCAGTCAGATTTCTAGGCAAAACAGCCCAGCGGCGTCTCATGCCCGCTGCAGCAATTGAGCCGCAGTCCTAGCCACACTTTGAGCTCAATTCCGACTGACATCCGCGGCGCTTCCTCCCCGAGCAAACCCAGATGCCTGCCCGCACGCGAGATGGCCAACACTGCGCGCTGCCTTACTCGCAGGAAGCGGGCAAGCCAGGCGCGCAAGGGACGAGGTGGGGGGGGAGAGAGAGAGAGAGAGAGAAACCAGGCACGCCGAAGTCAAGAGCGAGCAGCTCCGAGGCGGCGATCCGGGGAACCTAAGGCAAGCGCGAGCCTCGGCTCCCGCACCAGACCAGCCTGACAACCCCCTCCCTCCACGCCCGCCAAGTCAGACCCAACGTCTCCTAGTCCTGAAGATTGCCCGCTTTCCATCGCGCCACCCAGCCCTGGAGATGACGGAGAGGGTCGGGCGGGGGTGGAGAGGAGAAACAAAGCGCTCGGTTCCCTCTTCTCACTCACCCCGAGCTTCCTGCTGCGGATTTTCACATAGCCTTGCTTGACTATGTCGTTAAAGTTGGAGGCCATGGCCAGAACCAGCTTACCCCGCCGCCGCCGCTTCTGCCCCTGCCGCCGCCCCCACCTCTGCCCCCCACCCTGCCGCCCCCCAACCCTGCAAAATAAATAATTAATAATTTTTATAAATAATAATTTTTATAAACAATAAATAATTTTTAATAAATAATTTTTAATAAATAATAAAAATAATTTATAATTTATAATTTGTTATATAATTTTATAATATAATTATTTTATAACAATTTATTATATGTGCGGCCCAAACCAAATTTTCATCTTCTAATGTGGCCCAGGGAAGGTGAAAGGTTGGACACCCCTGCCATAGAGATTGAAAAAAGACCAGAAAGCATGAATAGAAGAGATGATTCCACCAGGCTGTCAATCATTTGGAAGCCTGCACTCACAAACAAAAAAATCTCCACACCACAAGCCAGGCAAACACCTGGGCACAAACAGATCCCCCTGATACCTCCAGCTCAAACACACCCCAACCAGGCACCCAGATGAAACCCAGCTTCCTAACTAATGATAGCCGTCCATTTACCTGAACCCAAGCTGCACTAAAGGCCTCCAATAAAGTAACACAATGCTGCCAGCCAACCAAGATACAAAAAGAGCCAAAAAACAAACAGAAGATATTAGAGACACCAATCAAGCAGAACACAGCAAACTCCGAGACCAATAAACACGGACCAAGACTCCCAACCAATCAGGATGAAGAAAAACCATTCTGGCACAGCAGTAGGCTGCCCCAAATTTAAATCTGAAACCACTGTAAAAGTCTGACTCACAGACTAACACTATACAAAGCCTGATGATGGCAGATGAGATTCTGCTGAAACGTTGCTACAACTTTAAAAGAACAACTACAATGACGTGGGAAAATACCCGAACAAAGCCGAAAGCCATATATATATATATATATATATATATATATATATATATATATATATATATATATATATATATATATATATATATATATATATATATGTATGTCCCACCTTCTAAAATAAACAGTTAAGGCTGAAAGCAGCAGTCCTTGTAAAGAAAGGCAGCAAACAGGAAAATGTTATGTCCCACCTTTTAAAATAAACAGATAAGGCTGAAAGCAACAGTCCTTGTAAAGAAAGGCAGCAAACAGGAATTTTCACAGATAGCTCCAATAAATAAAAGTTCCAACGAACTAAATCCAAGACTCAACAAGATTCTTCAGATCAAAATCCTTCACAAAATAATTCCAATAAGTAGAAGTTCCAACGAATTAAATCCAAATCCCAACAAGATATTTCAGATCAAAATCCTCCAAACTGTTCTCTTCAGTTCTCTCTTGCAAATAGACACTTTGTTCCGGACAAAGTGCAAAGTCATATCTCTCCTTTATAGAGTAACTAATTAGTCTAATTGCTGGTCTGCTCTCCTACTGTATCCTCGTTGGTTCCTCCTTGTCAGGAGACGTCTTGTCCTGACATCTACCCAGCAATCATCCAAATTATCATCTTCTTCACCTGAAGATAACATTTGTTCCTCATTATCACCCGCCCCGGCTGACCACCTAATTGAAGGGTGGAGGAGTTTGAAGGTTCAAGCCGACCTTGCAAATCAAATGCATTCATCTCCTCCTCATCGTTAGAACTTGCTGATTCATATAAGTCCTCCTCGCTGGAGCTGTCATTCAAAAACCTGTAGCAGATGCCGGAATCACAACATATATATATATATATATATATATATATATATATATATATATATATATATATATATATATATATATATATATATATATATATATATATATGATTTGATAATAATAAAACCATCTTCATTTCTCTTACTCTATCATTTCTCTTACTCTATCATTTCTCTTACTCTATCATTTTTCTCATATATAATTATATAATAATCTTACAGTGAGGTCTTATTCCCTTTTAATTCCAATTAAACTTATTTCTTTAATTTTTAAGTAATTCCCAATAAATTTTAAACTTCAAATCTCCCCAATCTATATTTCTAAAAAAATACCAAAATACATTTCCATGTGGAATCCCCCCTTTATATTATCTTTAACCCTCATCTCTAAATCTCTCGGCCTTAAGAGTATCTTGTAATTTTGGCCAGTTTTCCCTGTTCTGAGTTTTTCCGGTTTTTCCTCTTAACTCCTTTTTTTTTCTCTAGTATTATTTTTAGTTTAATTTTCCAATCATTTGTTTTTTCCCCCATCCTTTCCTGTTCTCTCTTTTGCAATTTCTTCTTGTACAGCTTCTTCTTATTTTGTTTAATCTTGGAAATATTTTCCCTTTTATTTATCGCATCTATCATCAGTGTATTAATTTTAATTCCTTTCATGTCTTTTTGCAATGTCCCTTGTTCTTTGTGCTCTTTTGGGCTGATTCCCTCTTTCTTTAACTCCTTGTCCTTGAATTTTCTCTGTTCTTCTGTGAACTGAATCGCCATTAATTTTTCTGCCAATATATCCGATAGTTCCATTCTTTCTTTTAACATTCCTCTCACAGTTTGCAGTTCCAATCTGAATTCTTTGAATAAGTCTTCCATTTTACTTAATGTTGAGTTATTCTCTATTTTATTAAAAGTCAGTGTCTTCTATTTTAATCCTTGCCAAAAATATCCATTTATCTCAATTCCTCTTGTTATTCCTTCTGTTTCCTTGTCACAATCAACATCAAAGTGTCCCAAGATATTATCTTTGTTTGTCCCTTTGCTGCAATCCCCCCCTTTTTGTGCTTCCAGTGTTATTGTTATAATATAGTTTTTTATTTCATTTTATTTCTCATTCACACATTTGTAAGACCAGTAATTTTCCATAAAGTCATAAGAAAAAAGTACCTTTAACCATTAGGTGGTGCTCTTACATCGCTTTCCACTTTTTAAAATTCTTGTTTTCCTTTTCACTTGTATTAATTCCACTAATTTTCAACCATAGCTCTTTTAAATATAGTCAATTCTGGGCAAGTCCAGCATTCTGTCCAATGCCTAATTAATGCCAATTTCTGTATCTTGTTCCAAATTTGGTCTCTAATTCCATTATAATCCTTTTATAGTCCAATTTTTTATTTACCTTATAATTTCCTCTTATTTTCCATTTGCCGCTGCCACACTCTCAAACGAGGGCTCTTTCCTTCTGTTTCTTGGGGTTGTCTTGAAAAAATTCAAAACCTTTTGCCTGGTTACATGCTGCTCACTGCTTCAGCACACACTTAAATCCTGGAAGCTTCCCTTCTTCAGGGCAGCCATTAAGACTGCCGCTACCTCCTGTTTTCAAGGGAAGTAAAGCTAGCCAGGGAGGGGAGATGCATTTAATACGCCAGGAAGGCTTGCTGATTACTGAAGAGAGCAAGCTGGCCTACAAGAAAGACCAAATGAAGAACAGAATGGAGACATGGGAAGACAAAGCACTACATGGCCAGTACATTAAAAAATATAGCAGGGAAAGCAGATAATAACAAGACCTGGCAATGGCTAAGAACAGGAAAGTTAAAGAAAGAGACCGAGGGATTAATTCTGACTGCACAAGACCAAGCCTTAATGACAAATGTATACAAAGCCAGAATTGAGAAGACAGGAACAGACAGTAAGTGCCACCTATGTAAAGAAGCTGAAGAAACAGTGAACCACCTGGTAAGCTGCTGCAAGAAGATTGCACAAACTGACTACAAGCAGCAGCATGGCAAAGTAGCAACAATGGTGCATTGGAAGATCTGCAAGAAATATCATTTGCCTGTAAACAAGAACTGGTGGGACCATAAAATAGAAAAAGTCAGAGAAAATGAAAAAGTTAAATTGCTCTGGGACTTCAGAATCCAGGCAGACAGGCACCTGCCACATAACACACTGGATTTAACATTTGTCAATAAGAAAGACAAAAAAGTCTGGATAATGGATGTGGCAGTGCCTGGAGACAACAGAAGAGAACAACTGGAGAAGATAACAAAATACAAAGACCTACAAATAGAAATAGAACAACTATGGCAAAAGCAAGCAAGGGTAGTACCAATAGTAATAGGTGCCACCAACCCAAAGCCTACAAATACCTGGGCATACTGCAGCTGGACAATATCAAGCACGGGCAAGTGAAAAATGTGGTCAGCAAAGAATACACACAAAGGGTCAGAAAACTTCTAAAAAGCAAACTGAATGGTGGTAACACCATCAAGGTTATAAATGCCTGGGCCATACCCGTCATCAGATATACTGCTGGGATCATAAACTAAACACAGGCAGAGCTGGACAGCCTGGATAGGAAAACAAGAAAACTGATGACCATACACTATTGTACTGTACCCGCGTAGTGACATTGACAGACTATATTTGCCCAGAAAAGCAGGCGGCAGAGGACTTTTGCAAGTGACACAGAGAGTCGAAGAAGAGAAGCATGCTCTGGCAGATTATGTGAAAGACAGTGTTCAACCAACTTTGATGGAGGTCAACAAGAGGAAGTTGCTCAAAGTGTAGCAAACAAAGAATCAATATAGGAAAACAGCAGTGCAAACGGGCTGACAGCTGGTTTAACAAAGCACTGCATGGACAATTCCTTGAAAAGATCCAAGGAAAAGTAAATAAGGAAAAGACCTGGTTATGGCTGACCAACGGAACACTGAAGAAAGAAACAGAAGGCCTGATTCTTGCAGCAAGCCATCAGAACAAGCCATCAGAACAAATGCAATCAAAGCCAGAATAGAAAAATCTGCTGATGACCCCAAATGCAGACTCTGCGAAGAAGCAGATGAAACCATTGATCACATACTGAGCTGTTGCAAGACAATCGCTCAGACTGACTACAAACAACGTCACAACACAGTCGCCCAGATGGTCCACTGGAACTTGTGTCACAACTAAAATCTGCCTGTAGCAAAGAACTGGTGGGTTCATAAGCCTGAAAAAGTGGTCAAAAATGAGCATGCAAAACTACTGTGGGACTTCTGAATACAGATTGACAAAGTTTTGGAAAACAATACCCCGGATATCACTATTGTGGAGAAGAAAAAGTGTGGATCGTCAACATTGCCATACCTGGTGACAGCAGAATCGATTAGAAACAACTTGAAAAAGTCACCAGATATCAGCACTTGAGAATCGAACTGCAGAGACTCTGGCATAAACCAGTGCAGGTGGTTCCAGTGGTACTCGGCACACTGGGTGCTGTGCCTAAAGACCTAGGCAAGCACTTAAAAACAATTGGTGCTGACAAGATCACCATTGGTCAGCTGCAGAAGGCCACCTTACTGGGATCTGCTCGCATAATCCGCCGATACGTCACGCAGTCCTAAACACTTGGGAAATGTTTGACTAGTGATTTGTGATACGAAGCCCAGCATGGTTATCTTATCTGCTGTGTACACTGTTGTTTTTGTGAATAATAATAATAATAATAATAATAATAATAATAATAATAATAATAATAATAATAATAATAATAATAATAATAATAATTCCAAGTCAAACAGAATGCCAACCTCTAATTTATTCCCAAGAATGCTTACTATACAAGGATTATCTGGAGTATCTAATACTGTTATCGTTCTCCAATATTAAATGTACCCACTTGTAATGGTATATTTTGAAATGTACCCACTTGTAATGGTATGTGAGAATGACCTTGGCAGGGCTGGGAGGAAATATGGCCTGGAGAACAACCAGATAAGAGAAGGCATACCCTGCATTTCCATACTGCAGCTATTCAGCTAACTATAAAAACAAAAATAAAAATACTCCATATGGACCAACTTGAGTTATTCGTTGCAGGGGACCAATGTACTCTGTGGCAGGGGTGTCAAACTCGATTTCATTGAGGGCCTCATCAGAGTTGTATTTGACTTTGGAAGGCCCAGGGGTGGGTATGGCCATGGTGAGCATGACCAGCTCAATGTCACTCATGTTGGAGAAACCTGTGGTGGTCAAGGCAGGATTTCCCTGAAACCCTCCCTCACTCTCTTTATAATCTCCCTCCCTCCTTCCTTCTCCTTCCTTCTTCCTTCCCCTATTTCCTTATTTTATTTTTGATTTGTTTTTAGTTTATTTTGATAGCCATCTGCTAGCAAAAACAGAACTCTGAGGAGCCATGCGCTGCCCCCCCCCGTGCCCCATTTTCAGCCACCATGACCTCCTGCAGGCCTCTGCCAGTGAAAATGGAGTGCAGGAGGCTCCCTTGAGCTTGGTTTTTGCTGGCAGAAGCACTGCAAGCCAGTCCTTTGCTGTTTCCTGGCCAGCCCCGCAGACCAGATCTAAGCATCTTGTGAGCCAAATTTGGCCCACAGGCCTTGAGTTTGATACCTCTGCTCTATGGCTACTTTCATAGGGAGGCCTTTGTGTCAGGAACATTTCCAAGAAAAGTCAAATGGTACCATGTTTCCCTGAAAATAAGATCCAGTCTTATTTTCTTTTGGGCTTGAAAATAAGCACTCGGGCTTATTTTCAGAAAGGTTTTTTATTTTTTAAGTACAGGAGGCAGCGAGCATGGATGCTGATGGGAGAAGGAATACCTCTCCATCCTACTGTCTGCTTGCCTGCAGCTGCAATGGCTAAGCTCTCAGCATGCCTCGACCTCCTTGGCACAGCACAAATACCATTCATTCCAAGCATACAGGCAGAGGCATGGGGGAAGAAGACAGGCAATGTGGATGTGCTGCACAGCTGCCTGGCTCATGGGAGGCTTGCAGGAGGCTTGTGCATCACTAGCGGCAGCAATGGGAGGAGAGGCATGAGGGGGTGAGACATGTGATCCAGATGTGCTGCACAGCTACCTGACTCACAGGAGGTTTGTGGGAGGCTTGTACAGTGCCATCGGCAGCAGAAGCATGTGGGGGAAGAGAGGCAATCTGGATGTATTGCATGGCTGCCTGGCTCATGGGAGGCTTGTGCAGCAGTGCCAGCAGCAGGCAGAGGCATAAGGGAGGGGTGAGGGAGGCAATCCTGATGCCCCATGCGGCTGCCTGCTCCACGCTTGTCAGCCTCCATCATGCTTGCTTGCTGTCGACTGCCATAGAAATGGGGAGGGGGAAAGTTTGGCATTTGGGAGGGAAATTTGCTGAAGAGTGGAATGTGAACCAAGTGTGGGGGGATGTTCTCATGCTCACTGCACAACTGCATGGACTTGTTCTGCTCAGCCAAGGTCAACCGTCTCGGCATACCAGATGGGGGGAAACACCTGAAGATTTACCCCACATGACACCATAGGCACTGGAGATTGGATGTCTAGTCTGCATCCTTGGGGGAGGGAACTTGGGATAACTTTCAATATGTAATTTTTGCACTATTGCCTCAGATCTTGCTTTTCTTTCACTGCTATCACTTCTAACACAGTAAAAGTACCTCTTCTCTACAAACATGGAGCTGGGGGGTTTCTTTCTTGGGTTTTGAATGGAGGCACATCTGACAGCGCAGATGCTGAGAGACAGTGGAATGGAGTGGATGGTGTATTGGAATTCCCCCCCTCCGCCTGCTGCCAGTGGTGCCGCACAAGCTCCAGCAAGCCTTCCATGAGCCTCCCATGAGCCATGCAGCTGGGATCACCTCTCCCCCCACCCCCATGCTTCTGCTTCCATGCTCGGACTTATAGGTATCTGCACTGCACCAAGGAGCCAGCTGCCATGCCCATTCCCCTTATTTTTGGGATAGGGCTTATATTAGGGCCACTTCAAAAAATCAGCTAGGTCAGATTTCCTGGTATCTTGGAAGAAAATCTATCAGTCTTCAAAAGATCATCATTAGAGTTGTCTCTTATTAGCAAGTTAATCCCATCTTTACAATGTAATGTGATATGTCAATCAAATGATACAGAAGCTTTCATGTTCAATTCAGAAGCAATTAACCAAATTGATTTCATTGGTAAAGATGAAAAATTTATAATAAGAGGTAGTAAGCTAAAATAATGACAAAGGTAGCAATTAAAGTGTTCATATACAAGGCAGAAACTAACAGATATAATGATCTCCATGTCACTGTCAATTTCTGGTTTAAGGAGTAGGAGGAAATTATTTTATTTTGCAGTGCAGTAAGAAAAAACACTTTTCTGTTTACATCTTAACTGGACAATTTTTTATATTTTGGTTATTAAATTAATACAAATATAAAAATGAATGGTGAAGTGTTCTCTCTGCCATGTTTCTTTTTATGGATCTTCTCCAAAGGAAACCTGTGCCATTTTGACATTTTCCTTGATGTTATTTTTACACTTCCAAAGCTTCAGTTTAAGAACCAAGGGAGTAGTTTCCACACTAAATGAACTGATAGCAAATGCTTTTCCTGCTGGGAGAAGTGTTCATGGTGGTGGCCAGTATTAATTAGCATCAGAGTATATCATGTAAAAAGTTTACAGACTCATTTGGTCAATCCTGCCACTTCAGAAAATAAGGGAGGCAAATAATGTAATTGGATATTAGAATTTCTTTGAGCTTTTTTCCATTCCAACTTCAGCCATCCCTTTTCTTTGTCAGTTTTTTTTTAATAGTGCTTGAAACAATATTTTTCAGTCTGGAGTTTCTGCATCTTACCTGTGTTTCAGTAACAGGTGTTTCCTTAATAGCTTCTAGATGGCTTCCCCAGGTTATCTCCAAGGCTTCCTACACATTTGTAGCTCAGAGGCTCCTGGGGGACTGCAGATCTCTCATTTTTGCTTTTGTTGAATTAAATTTCATGTGAGAATGATGGTTAATACAAAGAGCTCCCCAATACCTTGCCAGTCAGGAGTAAAAAGCAATCAAGAAGGCAGCAATCAGATGTGGTATTCAGCAGATTCTGACCAGTTCTGGAGAACCAGTAGTGGAAATTTTGAGTAGTTCAGATAACTGGCAAATAGCACAGACATGATATTTTTCCGATTAAAATCAGAATTCCGATTTTTTTGGGAATCGCCCGGGCAGTGCGAGCGGAGCCCGGCGGGCGGGCGGTGCGAGCAGCGGGCGGGCGGTGCGCAGCGGCGGGCGGGTGGCGTGAACAGCAGGCGGTGCGAGCGGCGGGCGGTGCGAGCGGAGGGCGGTGCGAGCGGCGGGCGGTGCGAGCGGCGGGTGGGCGATTTCTTGGCGCGCGGTGGGGGGGTCTCTTTTGGCCGGCCCCGATTTTTTTTTCAGAGGGGAATATCATGCCTCTGACAAGAGATTTTACAGTATCCTTCCCTTGCCATGCCCACCAAGCCACGCCCACAAAACCGGTAGTAAAAATTGAACCTCACCACTGGCAGCGATTATGGGTTTATGGGTTTGAAAATCTGCATTATTTTATAATGCATTTGAGTCTGCATAATCACAGCTGCCATATTAACTCTCTCTCTCTCTCTCTCTCTCTCACACACACACACACACACACACACACACACAAAATGGATCAGTGGTAGGATTCAAATTTTTTTACTACTGGTTCTGTGGGCATGGCTGGGGAAGGATACTGTAAAATCTCCAGTCAGAAGTGGTATTTGCCGGTTCTCCGAACTGCTCAAAATTTCTGCTACTTGTTCTCCAGAACTGGTCAGGACCTGCTGAATCCCACCTCTGCTATGGATGCTTTTGAATCTGAGTCAGCATGAGATTCTTCCTTGAAGAATCCAATACGAGAATTTTGTTGAACAATTAGCAGATAACAGATAAACAGATTTGGAAGGGAACTTGTAGGTCATCTAGTCCAGCCCCCACCCCCGCCCAAGCAGGAGATCCTACACTATTTCTGATAAATGGCAGTTCAGTCTCTTTTTGAAAGCTTCCAATACAGAGGTGGTATTTAGCAGGTTCTGACCAGTTCCGGAGAACCGGTAGCAGAAATTTAGTAGTTCAGAGAACTGGCAAATCCCACCTCTGACTGCCCCCCCCCATCTATTCTCTGCCTCCTGAGTCTCAGCTGATCAGCTGGGTCTTCCTTTGTTGCCCTGCACAGGAGAACAGAGCTGGAAAGCAGGTTAGTGGGGTGGGAAGGGAATGGGATTTTGCAGTAACCTTCCAGGGGTGGGATTCAATTTTTTAACAACTGGTTCTATGGGTATGGCTAGGTGTGTGTGGCCATGTGACTGGGTGGGTGCATTTTGGCTCCCAGGAAGCTTCCCTGCGGCCCAGAAAGGCAAAAAATGGAGTGGGGGGGGGTGCAGCACATCCCCACACACAGACTCTGTTTTTGGGCCTCCTGGGCCTCAGGGAAGCCTCCTGGAGAAGCATTTCTGCTCCCAGAAGGGGCCCAGGAAGGCAAAATATCATAATGATTTTACAGAATTTTACAGAATTTTACAGATTTTACAGAAGACAATTTTACAGATTTTACAGAAGACAATGTTGAAAAAGCACTACACAATCTAAAACCATTTCTATCTATTAGACCGGACGGAATATGTGCCTACTTCTTAAAAAAGCTATCCACTGCCATAGCAGAACCTCTAAGCATAATCTTTGAAAAATCTTTCAGGACCAGCTCCTTGCCTAACCTATGGTCACAAGCCACGGTCATCCCCATCTTCAAAAAAGGAGACCCCAGCCTAGTTGAAAATTACAGACCAATCTCCTTATGCTCGTCACCTGTAAAGTCATGGAATCAATTATTAACCAATCCATTATCCTCTACTTAGAGACAAACAACCTACTCTCCAATAAACAATTTGGTTTCAGAAAAACACTATCCTGTAATCTGCAATTCTTACACTGCAAAAACATATGGACTACACAACCCGATCAGGGCAAAGCAATAGATGTAATCTACATAGACTTCTGTAAAGCCTTTGATTCAGTGGTACATGACAAACTACTCCTAAAACTAAAATCTTATGGTATCTCTGGACAACTGCATAACTGGATAGAAGCATTCCTGTCAAACAGACAACAAATGGTCAAAATTGGGAGTGTCCTATCAAATTCTGTACCTGTCAATAGTGGTGTCCCCCAAGGCAGTGTTCTAGGACCAACTCTCTTCATACTCTACATAAATGACCTCTGTGATCATATTAAAAGCAACTGTGTTCTCTTCACTGATGATGTAAAGCTGTTCAATACCACAGACAATACTGCTACCCTTCAAAAAGATCTTGACTATGTATCAGAATGGTCAAACAAATGGCAACTTCAAATCTCAACAAATAAATGCTCTGTCTTACATATTGTCAAAAAAATCAGAAAATAAAATACAAGCTGAATAGTCAAGACCTTATTGATGATCCAAGCTCTGCAAAGGACCTTGGAATACTCATCTCTAATGATCTAAGTGCTAGAGCCCACTGTAACTACATAGCCAAAAAGGCATTAAGAGTTGTTAACCTTACGTAGCTTTTTCTCTGGTAATATTACACTAATAACTAGAGCATACAAAACATTTGCTAGACCAATACTCAAATACAGCTCATCAGTCTGGAATCCACATTACATATCTGATATTAACACAGTTGAGAAAGTCCAGAAATATTTCACAAGAAGAGTTCTCCACTCCTCTACTCGTTGTAGAATACCTTATGCCACCAGACTTGAAATTCTAGACCTAGAAAACCTTGAATTACGCCATCTTCGGTCTGATCTAAATATGGTATATAAAATCATACATTGCAATGCCTTACCTGTCAATGAATACTTCAGCTTCAACCATAACAACACAAGAGCACATAATAGATACAAACTCAAGGTTAACCGCACCAAACTTGATTGTAGGAAATACGGCTTCAGCAACAGAATGGTCAATATCTGGAATACTCTACCTGACTCTGTGGTTTCTCCCCCAAACCCCAAAAACTTTAACCTTAAACTGTCTACTGTTGACCTCACACCTTTCCTAAGAGATCTGTAAGGGGTGTACATAAGCGCACCAACGTCCCTACTGTCCCTGTCCTATTGTTTCTTTTATTTTTCTTATATATACCAATTTCATGTATTCATAACTATGTATATACTTATACCTATTATCTTGTAAGCAATTGACAAATCAAATAAATAAAATAAAATTTTAAAAAGGAAGCGCTCCCCCTGCCCCGCCTCCCCTTTTGCCTCCTGGGTCTCAGGGAAGCCTCCTGGGTGAAGCAGTAAGACAGGAGGGGACTCATCAGAACAGCTGATCATCGGGAGGAGAAATAAAAATAAATACCTTAAGGAGTGACTGGGTGGGGAAGAATGCAGTCAGCAATGTGGGGCATGCACGCAATGTTGTGCATGCACAATAAGGATGGGGAGGGGAGTAGGCGGGGAGGGGAGGGGTGGGCAGAGAGGGGTGGGGCCAACCAGGGGCATTATTTGCCGGTTCTCTGAACTACACAGAATCATAACAAACCGGTAGAATCCCACCCCTGAACCTTCCTCCAGGAGTGGGGTGGGAATTAAGATTTTACAGTATCCTTCCCCTGCCATGTCCACCAAGCCATGCCCACAAAGCCACACCCACCAAGCCACGCCCATAGAACTGGTAGTAAAAAAAATTTAATCCCACCATTGTTCCAGCAATGAAGCTTCCACAACTTCCAAAGGCATTGCTGGCTCATATTTAATTGGTTTTCTATTAAGACTCCAAGATCCCTCTCACATTTACTGCTATTAAGTTTGGTTTTACCCAGTCTATGTCAGGTTCCAATGTAAAGTGAGAAAAAAAAATTCAAAACATAGTTCTGAAATGTAATTTCTTTATATCTCATAAACATTGGCACGAACTGACATACATCAATTGTAAATTCAAAGTCAGGACTAACTTTCCAGTTAACGTCTCACTATTTTTGAAATGTTCCCTAACCCCATCCAGTGTGTGGGGTAGTTTTGTCCCCAGTCTGTGCATCTGGTGGCCCATCAAGGGGCACACAGATCTTGGAGGGATCAGTGAAAATAAGAAGTGTTGTAGAGCAGCAGAATAACTGAGGCGAATGCAGAGCAACTTCAGCTGTTAACTTTATTGTAACAATAAAGGGTTGCCACGACTGCCGCGCTAACAGGGCAGCCAGCTGGTGAGCAACAGCTGATGCTGTTTGACAGCTCCCTTTTATAATCCACTGTCAATGGCATCAGCCAATAGGAACAGTCCGTGTTCCTGCTGGAAACACGGACTGGAGTGGAGACTTCGGCTCAGTCTTTTCTGCATGCAACACTCCTTTCCCCCAGAACGGAGCATGCATAGTCCTTTAGGTAACTCGGGTGCTTGCGCAGGCGGCCAGATCTTCTGGGCTCTGACAGAGCTGCTGCTGGATGGGACTCCTCTGCTTGGCGGGCTGTTTCTGGTGACAACGAAGCTGGCATCTCGGCTTCAGGCGGCTCCGGATGAGGGACCGATGACTGCCCAGGTAGGCTTGTGTCGCTGTTGGGTTCGTGGATAGTTTCTTCAGGCGCCGGTGGTTTCTCTGCAGCAGGAATATCCTGAGGGCCATCTGTTGACCCCCTAAGTTGGTCGACATGGCGGCGCCAAATGCAACCATCTTGCAATTGGACCCTGTAAGACTTAGGACCAGTTACTGCCACAATCCACCCAGGCATCCACAAAGGGTGTCCCGCATAGTTCCTGGCATAGACCTGGTCACTCTCAGTGAACTTCCTAGTCTGGCTATTTGATCCTAGGGGCATGACTGGGGTGTAATATGGATGGAGTCTGTCTAAAGTAGTCCTCAGATGTCTACCCATGAGAAGTTCAGCTGGAGACCTATTTTTGGTGGCACAGGGAGTTGTGTGCTGGGTTAGAAGATATTTAGCGAGCCTAGAGTGCCAATCTATGGGCCCAAGCCTTTCCAGAACCTCCTTAGCAGATCTGACTGCCCTTTCAGCCAGACCATTACTGGCAGGGTGGAAAGGAGCTGTAAGTGCGTGTCTGATTCCTTGGTTAGCTAGGAAAACCTCAAATTCACAGGAAGTAAACTGGGGGCCCTTATCAGACACGATAAGGGAGGCCATGGCTAGCGAATATCCTTGATAGGGCCTTAGTGACAGCTTCTGAAGTTGTGGAGGTCATTAAGGTCAGCTCTACCCATTTAGAAAAAGAATCAACCATCACCAAGAAAGTACATCCATGAAAAGGGCCAGCCAGATCAATATGCACCCATGTGCCTGGAGTGGATGCTGGTGGAGAAGATCTGGTGGCTTGGCATGGCTGACAAGCATTCACCCAGCTAATAATCTAAGCATCCATGCCCGGCCACCACACATAACTGCAAGCTAGAGCCTTCATCCTGACAATGCAGGGATGTCCCTCATGCAGGACTTTTAAAACTGAGGTCTGCAATTGGGAAGGGATAACTACCCTAGTTCCCCAAAGTAACCAGCCTTGCAAAGAAGACAATTCCTACTGGTGAACTTTGAAGGGCAAGAATTCAGGGGAATAAGGAACTGCAGGCCATCCCCTTCCCACCCAGTCAAGAACTTGGGAGATTACCTTGTCCCTGGCAGAGTGGGCAGCAATATCAAAGGCGGTGATGGGAAGCTTGAGATCGTTGATCAGGAATACAGCATTAGTTGGAGCAGGATCCTCAACTGGAACAGGCAGGGGGCAGCGACTAAGGGTATCAGCTGAGGCTCTTGACTGCTCGATGAACCAGCGTACAGGAATATGCAGCCAGAAACAAAGTCCACCTGGTCATTCTTGGAGACAAAATCTGAGGAGTTTGTCTATCACTAGACAGAAGACCTAACAGAGGCTTATGATCTGTAACTAACTCGAAATGGTGTCCATATAGAAACTCATGGAATTTTTTGACAGAAGCAACTGCAGCTAAAGCCTCTTTGTCAATGTGACTGTAGTTGCGCTCAGCTGGGGAAAACATTCTGGAGAAAAAGGCAATGGGTGCCTCAGAACCATTAGGCAGTCTGTGACTTAAAATGGCTCCTATGCCAAAAGGTGATACATCTGCTACTAAGACTAAAGGCAAATTTTTGTTGAATTGAATTAGAACAGCATCAGATGTAAGCAATGATTTGACCTCATTGAAAGCATAGGCTTCCTTAGGTCCCCAATGTCACGAGGATTGTTTATCCAGGAGTCTATGCAGAGGTTCTGCAATGGAAGCCTCATGTGGCAAAAATGAAGCGTAGAAATTAAGAAGTCCTAAAAAAGCCTGGAGTTTGGTTTTGTTAGTTGGTGTGGGTGCCTCGTGAATAGCCCTTACTTTGGATTCGATTGGTTGAATACCAGAGGCATCAATTCTGTATCCCAAAAATTCGACCTGCGGGGTGGCAATAGTGCATTTCTCTTTTTTTAATTTGAGACCATACTTTCTGAAACAATCGAGGACCCCTTTGACTCTCTGCAGTAACTGAGGCTTGTCAGGGGCAGATATTAAAATGTCATCGAAATAAGGTATTATGCCAGGTAATCCTTGAAGCAGTCTTTCCATTAATGATTGGAAAATTCCTGGGGCCATACTAACACCAAATTGGAGGCGCCTACATTTAAAAGCGCCCCGTGCATTACAATAGGATCCTCAGCAGCTGTGTCATCAACAGGGAACTGTTGATAGGCTTGTGACATGTCTAGTTTCGCAAAAATGGTTCCTGGCTCAAAAGAATGCAGCAGGTGCTGGATAATTGGGACTGGATACGCGCTGATTTGTAAATATTTATTCAATGAGCTCTTGTAATCCTCGCAGATTCTTAAACTGCCATCTTTCTTCAAGGGTGTCACTATTGGGGTTTCCCATTTTGCGAAGTCCACAGGCTCTAATATGCCCTGTGTAATTAATTTGTCTAGTTCCATGTCCAGTTTGGGGTGGATTGCAAAAGGTACCCTTCAAAGCTTTAAATGGATTGAGACTGCTAGAGGGTCCAAGTTGAAAAATATTGGGGTTCCCGAGTAACAACCCAGGCCCTCGCTGAACACGTCAGCATAGTTACTAAACAAGACGTCCACCTCTGAATTTGCAATAGAGTGGATTCCGCCTATATGGAGGCCAAGGGCAGGGAACCAGTCTAACCCCAACAGGCTTGGGAGGGCACCATCCACTACAACTAAAGGCAAGTGACCTTTAAAATTTTGAAATTGAATAAAAAACTTGCCTTTTCTGATGACTAGGATGGTTCTACCTTGGTAGTCATGTAGGGTTAAGTTGCAGTCTTGAAGTCTCTTCTTAGCCATTCTGGAAAACAGTTGTTTCAAGGTGCTCCATGAGATGATGGACAGTGCTGAGCCAGTGTCTACCTCCATCCTGCAAGGTTTCCCTTCTATAGAAACAAAAACACTGATTTTGTTAGAGCCTTTGTTTGTCAGCTTGGCTTGATAGCAGGTGAAACAGTCTTCAATTTGTCTTTGGGAATGCTGAGCTGTCTGAGGTTTCTGTGGTTGCGTAAAAGTCTTTCCTGCCTGACAGATCCTGGCTAAATGACCCTTCCTCTGGCATTTTAGACAAATGGCATTCCTGAACTTGCAGGATGCCCTGAGGTGATTTCCCCCACAGCTTAGACAGATGGGCTGAGACCGTGGAGGTTGATTGGTGGTTGACCTGTTTTCCCCTTGACTGGTTTTGGGTTGCCTGAGGTGATTTACATCACTAGCCTCTTTGGAGCCTTCCTCTGTGGAGGCTTCATTGTAATGGATGGCTGAGCTACTCTGGCTAATTGGATTTCCCTGAATTTCTGCTGCTGAAAGTGCTGACAGCTCAGCAGCTTGAGATTCTTCAATTGCTAATTTAAGGGTTAAATCCCCTTTAGCCAATAGACGCCTTTCTAGCCTTAAATCTCTGACTCTACAAACTAGTTGGTCTAATAACATGTCCTCCAGATAGTCTCTAAACCCACAGTGCAAGGCAGCTGTTCGTAGAGCTGCCATATACCCACTAATAGTTTCTCCCTCAGCCTGGATCCATCTTCTAAAAGCGTGATGCCTGGTAATTTGGGAGGGCTTTGGGGAATAGTGGTTAGAAAGAATTTCCTGCAATTCTTCCCATGGAACAGTCTTAATTGAACGTGGAGCCAACAATGCCGTAGCAGTGTCAAACAGTGTGGCTCCGCAAAAACTTAAAAAGTAAGATTTTTTTCCTATGGTCGGAAATATCAGCGAGGTCTATGGCATCTAGGAAACAGTCAAATCGGTTTCTGCAGGACTCCCAGGTTTCTGCTGTTGGTCTGAAAGGCAAGAACACCAGGTTTGAAGTCATCTCGACTCAGCGGTGCCAGTTCTTCTGAGGAAAGTTGAAATTCGCACTCACGAATAGTGACAGAGCTCTTAAAGTGACATACAGCTCAGTAGTGAATTCAGCTTTTTTTATAGTGACTTCGCTCAGCTCTTCTTTTCTCGGTTGCCTCTTATATGTATCCTGCCCTCGTTGCCAGTGTTGTAGACCGGCGGAATAACTGAGGCGAACGTGGAGCAACTTCAGCTGTTAACTTTATAAAGGGTTGCTGCGACTGCCACGCGGCGACAGCTGATGCCGTTTGACAGCTCCCTTTTATAGTCCACTGTCAATGGCATCAACCCATAGGAACGGTATGTGTTCCTGATGGAGACTTTGGCTCAGTCTTTTCTGAACGCAACAAGAAGAAGCCTGAGGTGGAAGCAGATGGAGGGAGACTGTCTGCTACACTGCAAGGAAACTTCAGAAACTCCAACGTGTGAGTGATTGGCCATTACAAGCTGACCGAAGCCGCAGCGAGCACTTTGAATGAGGAAAGAACAATAGTGACAGCAGCATTGACACCAAATCCATTATTAAACGTGACTGTGCAGAGGCGGTGAATGATCCTTAATAAGGAGATAATTGAGAGTTGAGCGGCAGAACTGTGAGTCTCAGAGCAGGGGTGGAAGCCCATTTGAGAAGCAGAGATCCAACGGGGAGAGCACTGGACTTAAGATAGGATGCTAAAGCCAAAGGGATTTGGTTACCTAACAGCGTTGTAGTGGATTTTGAGTACTGGATTGGAGGATTGAAAGATTATGAAAATGGAATTTGTGGTAGATGTTATAAGTGTGGGGAAGATCAGAAGAAAGAAAACACAGTAAAAGAATTGGACTGAGAAATGAGATGACCATGTTGACTCCGAAAGACAGGAAAGAAAGCTGATGCAATAGAGAGTGACAAAGCAAAAAAGACATACTAACAGGAATGCTGTATAAAAACCGCAGAAAGAAAGAGAATTTGAATAATTGCTACTGTTGAATGCTAAATGAATTGATAATTTAGATTAACTAATTATTTATTATTTAAGAGTGTAACATATTATCTAGTCTGGATAGAGAATCAGAAATAATCAGTTGTAAGATATTAACTTATGGTTTAATTAACTAGTTAATTAATTTTGGGAATTAGTTTTGAATAAGAAAGAAATGGTATAGTAAAATGTTAAATGATTAATGAATGTTTAACTTGTTTAGTGTAAGGAATTGATTTATTGTGAATATTGGGATTAATGAATTAAGTATTATTAAGGAATTGAAGAATATTTAAGAATCATAGAAAACTTTTGGAATAACTTTTAGCAATTTAAACAAATAGATACTGAGAAAATTTATTGATTGTGTATATATAAAAATAGTATTAATAGAAATTAATATTGGTGAATAGAGACTAGAGACTGGAGACATCCAATTGAGTAGAGGAAAGAATTTATAGAATTTACAGAATTTAAAGTTAAAACTGTTGAAATAATTTTTAGTTACAGAACATTCCTTTTCCTACATATTATCTTCTTCCCTCTTCTGTACTTAATATTGTTACTATTTGGTTTGTAGTATTAATAGGTTAAAACCTCTGATTACTTGTTATAAAATACATTAAGCCAACAATATATTATAAATATTACATCAGTAATTTGAATTAGTATATACAGAAATATTGAATAAAAACGATAAAGTGGATAGAAGTAAACTGTGGATGGTAAATTGGGAAGAATTATACAATAAAGTAAAAAATATGACTACAACAACAACTTTAAAAGGAAAGAAACCAATTTCAAGCTCATCAGTATCTATCGCATCCCCAGCAGGACAGAAAACAGTAGAGGAGATGTTGGCTGCAGACAAGGCAAGCAATTCCGCGAACATGCAAACAATGCAAGTGATGCTGCTACCCATTCAAGAAATGATGTTTAAAGTACAAGAGAAAATGTCAGCAAATCATATTGACTTGAAGACAGAAATGGGGGAGATGAAAGGCAACATCCAGAAACTTGATGAAAAAATAGAAACGATACAACAAACAATGGAAAGGATGAACAGAAAATTTAAAATATAGAGGCAAAAGCAGAGCAAACTGAAAAGAGAGTGGAAGCAATGGATAGGAAAGTGATTGAAATGAACAGAGATTTGGAGGACTCAATAATTCAATTGGAGATGGAGCGCGCAACGTTCTATTTGCGATTCCAAAATGTGCAAGAAATGAAAGAGGAAGACCTGGGAGCCATAATGGCACAACTGATCGCAGAAGCATTGGAACGAGACCAACAAGAAATTACAAGACAATTGGATGAGGTCCACATGAACTATGAAGGCAAAACAAACTGTCAAGGGAGATTCATGTAAGATTTGCGTGGAAAAATGTGAGAGATATTGTTTACAAAATGACGAAATATGAGCTGATGATCTACAAGGACAAAGAAATTGTGACCCTAAAGCAGATCTCAAGGCGAGTGAGAGAACTATGAAAAGAATACAAATTCTTAGCATCATTTCTAAATAAACAAAGCATCTGGTTTAGATGGTTGGTGCCAGAAGGAATGCTTGTGACCTGGCAAGAGAGGAGAATAACAATTGATACCATCAAGAAGGCACAGGAATTGACTTCCGGTTTGCAGGGCTTCGGCGGCAGGCAGGAATCCGCTATCGTGCGCAGTTTCTGCCTGGGCTCGCCGCTGGAGCACCCCGAGCCAGTTTGGCTTCGGGGCTAAGCCACCCCATAGAGGTGGTGAAGATGGGGGAGATCCCAGCAGGGTCGAGGAAAGCTGCATCTTTCCTCCTCAGCTGGCTAAACTCCCTTTCCCGAAGGCGGTAAGAGCAGCGGTCAGAAATCGCTGCCTCAAAGAAGCACTCAACCAGAAAAGAAAGTGCAGGAGGAAGTTAAGAAGTGAAAGTTTTGGCTGACCGGGATAAGAAGCAACAACTAAGGTATCCTGGAATTTAAATTTTATAAAAGATACATCGCTCCCAAAGAAGATTCGGAAGCAGTGAATGAAAGTGAAAAGGGAACGTGTTTTTTTTCACTCTCCTTCCTTATGTTGACAGCAAAGAGAGATGAATGAGAAATCGGAAAAACCCGCTTTGGCTCCAATAAGTAATTAAACTGGAAATATAATTAAATGCCAAGGGGACAATAAAGATTTCTGAATATTTAAAAATTCTTTTTTTTTGCTATAAGTGGGAAAGGAGAGGAAAACAATAAGAGCAGGATTTGGAAGAAGGAGCCTGCCTGGAATTCAAAAGAATCTAAAGTTAAATCTAAACAAGACTTCTAAAAGATACATTTTAACTGGAACTTTGCAACTAAATAGTAACCCCAGGAAGAGAAAGTGAAAAAGAAGAAAGTGTTAAAAGAAACAGCTTGTGTGTATTTGGATTGCTTGGTGACTTTGGGACTTCTGGAAATTATATTTGAATAACTAAAAACAATTGGGTGGTTGTTTAAAAAAATTCTACAATGGCATCACTTGTGGATGAACTGAAAATGGAATTTAAAAATATAAAGAAGAGGAACAAGAAGGGAAGGGCTCTTTTGGCTCCGTTTTTCAATTCTTAGAAATGGCGATCTGTACCTACGAGAAGCTACAAGAAAAGACTGCGCAACAAGAAGATTGGGATAAAGAAGAAGCCATCTTTGATGAACAAGTAACTCTATCTGGGGAAGAAAGGGGAAAGAGGGAAAGAGAGAGTGGAGAATTTAAGACCTAAAAAAACAGCCCAAAAAGGGAAAAATAATGTGAAAAGTGGATATAATGTTAGAAAGCAACAGAAGAGGGGAATACAGAAGAGGGAAATGGAGGTGGAGAGACAAGGGGGCAAAAGGGGGGAGAGAGAAGCAAGGGAGGAAGGAAGGGAAGAGAAGTTACAAGGTTTGGAGCAAGATGTAAAGAAACAGGACTTATTCAGAGATAATGGGTGAAAATTTAACTGAAAAAACAATTCTGCAAAGGTACATAAGATTGTATTGTTGTTTTAATTATATTTGTATTAGAAATAATGTTAGAAAATTGGAAACAACATATGATTAAAAAGTGGGATAAAGTAGTCAGTGTAATTCAGTGAAACTTTTGTGAACAAAATAAATGAAATGAAATAAATGAGAGAATTGAATTAGGAAGGAATGGGAACACTTTAATTATTCAATGTTTTATAAAATATAAGTGAAGTGGGGGGGAAGTAACTATGGAAAGTTTATAAGTGTTCCCATAGAAGTATGATACCTATTTGAAAAGAAATGTGTAAAATGTTTAAGAGTTAAATGAATATTAATATTAACGATATAATTGAATTGGTATGGATTGTTGTTTTAATTATATTATATATTTATAATTTTTTGTTTTTTTAAAATACAGTGTGTAATTTTAGAATGTATCAAGCAGAATCTGAACGGAAGTTATGTATTATATTAAGTGTTATAACTTTAGGGGAAAGATATAAAGGCGTCATACTCCAATCAGTGATTACAGGAGAAATTTTGTTTTAATGAGAAAAGATAATAGACAGCTGAAACAGGACATACAAAGAATATAAGTATAATGATCTGAATCGTGATGAAATAAATAAAATAAAATTAAGAAAGTTAAAAGAGAGGAGAAACTATATAGAAAATGTAGAATGGTAATGAGATATGGAATGGTATATAAAAATGAGCATGAATTTGAATTTAGAGATGTAACCCGGGATCAAGCTGCTTTCAAAAAAGATGTTTTATGTTTTTATGTTTTATGTTTTGTTTGTTTATGTTTGTTTTTAAAAATCAATAAAATTTCCAAAAAAAAAAAGAAGGCACAGGAATTATATGAACAGCTGGCAGGAACAGAAGAGGAAACAAGCAGTAAGGAAGAATTGGAGAGCAAGAACCAAGAAGACAAACAAGAAGACCAACAACAAGAGGAGTTAGAAGAAGAACAAGAAGGAGATAAAGAAGAGAGAGATCGACCAAGAAGAGAAGGATTGCAAACAAGACCCCAGCGAGAAGCAAGGATCAATAGAAAATTAAGACAGACCTACTATTAATAAGATGGAGGAAGAAATTAATTTCATAAATATTAATGGGTTGAATTCCCTGCCAAGAGAAAGCAAATATTAGCGAAATTAGTGAAACAAGATGTCGACATCCTATGCCTACAAGAAGTACATATCCAAAAAAATCAGAGTATTTGGAATTTCCTAAATTGTATGTAGCACTGGCAGACCAAAAGAAAAGAGGAGTAGCTATGTACATTAGAAAAGGGATAGATGCAAAACAAATTAACGCAGAAGAACAGGGAAGAATTTTGATGGTACAATTGGAGATATTGCAAAAGCAATTACTGTTAGTGGGGATATATGCTCCAAATGTGAATCAAAAAGTGCTTTACCAAAAACTATAGGATAAAATAGTGGAGACAGGACAGGTTAACATATGCTTGGCTGGGGACTGCAACGCTATAGTGTAGGGGTTGCCAACCTTTTGGACCTCAGGGACCACCAAACTCATAATTTTAGATCCCAGGGACCACTAACTGGTTCTGTGGGTGTGGCCTAATTTGTGGGTGTGGCTTGGTGGTCATGTGACTGGCTGGGAATGGCTTGTATGTAAATATTATAAATATTTATATAAATATTGGATTTTTTATTAAAAAAAGAGCAACTTTTACCCAAAATCAGGCAAAGCAGGCAGGCAGATTGAGTTGCTCACAGAATCACAGATTCATTCAGAAATCTATTTATCTGCCATTGGCTAGCTCAGTCTGTCACATAAAATTTGCTAGCAAGCAAACTCACAAAATTAACTCACAACACACCATGCATGTAAATATTGATTTTTTTTATTTAAAAAAGAGCAACTTTTACCCAAAATCAGGCAAAGCAGGCAGATTGAATTGCTCACAGAATCATTTAGTGATCTATCTATCTGCCATCGGCTAGCTCAGTCTCTCAAATTTGCTTGCCGTGAGTCTGCACTGAATTTGCTTGCAAGCAAAACTTCAGTCCTAAGGGAAGTTCGGCTGTACTTAAAAGCAGAGCCAAAGATCTAAAGACTAGCTAGAAAACAAGAAATCCAACTATTTTCTGCTTCCTAGCTAATCTAAATCTCCCGGCAGAGCAGAACAGATGATGGGGTCAGAAAAAGGAAAAATAGAAATTTAGCAGGCAAGTTTGCCTGGTAAGAAGTGAGTGGGTGGGGAGGGTTTCCGTGGGCCATGTGGGCAGTGCAGCCTTGTGTTTCTGCACAGCCTGGATTAATTGCTTTGTGGGGATGCTCTGGGGGTGAGATTTCTCTGCGCCCCACCAAAATTTTCTCATGGCCCACCAGTGAGAAGCATGGAACAAAATAGGAAGAAAAAAAATAATTGCCTACCAAAACCATTTTTTAATTTAGTAAAAGAAATCAACTTGAAGGATATATCGTGGAAAAGATACTCAAATGAAAAAGACTATACTTTCTACTCAAACCCCCACTAATCTTGGTCAGAAATCGATATGGTGTGGACAAACAAGATAATTGGAAATGAAATATATAAAGTAGAAATAATAAATAATCCATTAAAATCATTTGGAAGGGGCAAAGGAAACAGCAAATGAGATGGACGTTAAATACACAAATCCTAAAAGAAAAAGAACATATACAAAAAATTAAAAATGAATTGGAAATATTTTTTAGCACAAATTTAAAGGAACACACTAATTTGCAGAATTTATGGGACACAGCAAAAGCCTATATGAGAGGGGTATCAATAGCCTATCCAATTAGGAAAAATAAGATAGAACGGAAACAACAAAATGAATTACAGAAGAAGATTAAAGAACTAGAAAGTGGACTTCAAAAAAAATGATGAACACTAGACATAAATTAAATTTAACATTCTTAGAAGAAAGAGTGCAGAACATAAAATCTATCAGACAAAACTTATTTGAATCTGCTAACTAGGTAGATAGCTAGCCCATAAATTAAAAGTAGAAAAGGAAAAAAGATTAATCCAACAATTGAAAGATAAAGAACGGAATATTTGTTGTCAGATGAAAGAAAAAAAAACACATTGGGAATTATACTACCAAGCAGCAATATTAAATTGGGTTAAGGATTGGGTCAAATTAAGTGTTAAAAGAATATTAACAATAGAAGTCATGACCTCCGTGAAGGTTGGCATGCATATTTGTGGGAGAAAAAGGGAAAAACAGGCATTTATTAAGAGATTCATTATTACAAACATGGAGAAAAATCAAAAACAAACATTATGTGAGAATACCATGCTAGTTGTCTCCCATGGAGGCCCGAACAGACTAGATTTAGGCAAAATGATAAAGTATAATGATTTATTAGATGCCCAAGGAAAACTAAAATCAAATCAGGAGCTAAAAGAACAAGGAATCACAATTGATTTGTGGCCATATCTTCAAATTCAAAATAGATATAAAACAGATTCAGAAGAATTTGAATTTGATATGGGGCAAAATCATTTGGACAAGATTCTGCTTGGACTGGAAGAAAAATTTATATCCAAAATGTATAAATATCTGTTGGATTTCAAAATGGAAGAGGAAACAGTTAAGAATACGATGATAGCATGGGCGCGGAATTTTGATTATAATATAAATTTAGACAAGTGGGAAAAACTATGGAATACAAACTATAAATTAATAACGGCCTCAACATATAAGAAAAATGTGTATAAAATGTTTTACCGATGGCATTTAGCCCTGGCAAGATTAGCTAGGATATACCCAAACTCAAACCCAAAATGTTGGAAGTGTAAACGAGTTGATGGTACCTTTTATCACATGTGGTGGCTGTGCCCCAAGGCCAGGATTTGGGACTAAAATTAAAGATTGGATACAAGAAATCATGGGACACCAAGTGGAATTCAAACCGGAGCTCTACTTACTGGGGATAATCAAAAAACAATATCCAAAAAAGATAAATTATATAATATTACATATATTGACAGAGGCCAGAATAGCTTACACACAAATGTGGAAAGAACATAAGATCCCAACGGAAGAATTAATTTTATAAAAAATAGCAAACTGTGCAGAAATGGATATGCTCACACTAAAAATAAGAGTTAAAGAATCTGACTATTACTCAGTTTGCATAGATGGTACATATGGCTAGAAAAGAGAAACAAGAATGGATAAAGACTATATAGAAGAAACCTCAAGAAAGTAATACATAGATAGGTAGAAAGATAAAATAAATAAAGATAGATAATAAATAAGAATTATAAAGAAAGACAAAAACTATTAAAAGTATGTACGAATAGATGATGGAAATGTAGATTAATACTGAATGTTGATGCAATCACTGCTGAAAATGTAATTAAGATGTGTACTGGTGGAAAACAATAAAATTATTTGCAAAATAAAAAAGAAAGAAAGAAATGGCAGCGGCAGGAGCCGCTCATGCTCGGAGCACCTCAGGCGCCGCTCCGGCAACCTTTCTGTCCCTCGGCGGCCACCCATTTCCATAGCAACTCTTAAAATTAAGACTTCAGCAAAAGAGAAGGTGAATCAGATCTATAAATTGAAATATTATAATGTTATAAGTTCATGCCTGGTAATCAACACATCTTTTAATGTGCTGAAACATTTGGCACAGGGATTTAACATCTGCAGATGTTTTTGTGCTTGGAATATGGAGTGCTTATGACTTAATGAGTTGATTACTGTGGTAGGTAACATCTTAAAATAATGGGAAAACTAAGAAGAAACTTCGGCTGGGCTTTGAGCGAAGGTGGTCCTCGGGATTTAAAATTATGAGTTTGGTGGTCCCTGAGATCCAAAAGGTTGGTGATCCCTGCTCTAGACCAAATAAGATGTCGTTGGGATGCTTCCATTCACATTCGATGGCTTCTTTGATGAGGATGAGGATATCGATATTTGTAGGATTTGTGATTTTTTTGTGGATTGGGTTTTAGTTGTGGTTGTTGCTGGGTAGAGAGAGTGGTTCTTGTAGTTGTTGGATGTTCATTTATTTGTGCTGTGTCTTTTTTCAAGGTTTAATCTGCTTGTATAGTGTCTTGGGATGCTACTGTGGTGTCAAGGGATGTTATACACGTTTCTATGGTATCAACTCTTTCAAACAGAGCAATATATTTGTCTAGTTTGGGTCTGCACAGTGCACAGTATATATTTGTCTAGTATATATGGATCTCTGGTGTATGCAGCTTTTATGGGAGATAAGGGCTCCAGAAACTGGTCCTCTGTCACGGGATCAGGTGATTACTGCCAACAACTGATGCAGGCGGTGACTCCACAGAGCTATTTAGATCGGGGATGATCTATAAATCTATTTACGATCGATTATCCAGTTCAATCGGGAAGGGAAATGGTGAGAGCCCCACTCAAGATCAATTGAGCAGCGGAGTGAGAGCCTTACCTTCCTAGTTAGGTGCCATCTTCAGAATCTGTAGATATAGTACCATTAAGGACTACTCATTGAGTATGGTTTGTCATCCAGTTACCAATCCTTCTAATGGTGATGCTATCTATCCCATTTTTTCTAGCTTACCAAGAAGTAGGTTGTGGTCTACTTTGTTGAATGCCTTGCTGACGTCTAAGTATATTATGTCCACAGTATTTCATTGGTCTACTAATTTCGTCATTGTATTGAAAAATGAAATAAGATTATTTGACATGATCTGTTTTTAACAAATTCATTAAAAGCTCATGATCAGAACCAATGTTTCAATGTTTGTAATAAAATCCAAGATGCTTCTATTTGTTGTTTATGTATGAATTTATTTTTCCCACTGCTGGGTTTAAGAGTGATTTGCCCACCCTGAGTCAGCAGAAAAGCAAATCAGCCTTGCAGTTAGATACACTCACTGTGGGTCCTTATATTGCCTCTATTGCTTTGGTTGCTGAACAATGCTGGACTGATTGTGCATGATTGCTCTGACTTTGATACACTCTCTTTACTGCAAATCATTAGTCAATAGGAAAAGCATTGGCCAGTCATAGGACTTAGTATATATGGGGAGTTTGGCTGCAAGAATCTACTTCTCACTTTTAGGTTCTTTGCTGTATCCTCTTACTTTTCTATAGGCTATTGTGGAAAGAAATATCCACCTGATTCAGTTCCAATCCGGGAGAAAAACACTGGAAACATGGTGGCTGATTGGAAAGATGGTTTAACAATAAAGCAGACCGTGTGGAGTTGAGAGTGGTTTTTTTTTAAATACCTTCTCTTGGGCTTTGCACTTGAGCTTACTGTTCCTGTGCAAGAACATGTATTCTATTGGCTGATGTCAGACTCCCATAGGGCCATATAGGGGTTATGTAGGGGTCATAGCTGGCTCTATAGGCAAAGTACAAATCATAGGTGTTTGTCTGAGCTAAGTTTGGTTGAAGTTTCTGAGGGTGATGCAATGAAGGGGCTCCTGTTCTGAAAGGTGTTGGGTAATTCCTATTGTGGCTTAATGGTTTTTTTCCTCTGTTGGATCTTGGGTGAGAGTATTTGCTTATGAAGCACTGACACCTGCTTTGGGCTATTAAGAAAAGGTGGGGGCTGCTTTTTCCCTCTAAAAACATGTTTCTCCATTTCTCATCCAGGGAAATATAATATTCTGCCTTTTTAATATTTCTCAAAATATTTCATTCTTCTAAGAGAGGAGTGAATGCTAACTTTCTACACTACAAATGTGGATTTCCAGATTTCTCTTTTCTGGTTAGGAAGACAATTGGAAGGGAGTCAGTCTCAGTATCTGTTTCAGGTTTAGCTAAAATAATAGTTTTAACAATAGGGGCTGTTGAGATGTCTAGCATTATTCCATAATACTGATTTAACAGTTTTGCAGTAGGTAAATCTGCTGGAACCAGATGCTGGAACCATTCTGCTTCCTTATTAGTGACTGCCTAACTGCCACATGACACAGAAGGTAGGTCATGAACCAGGAACAAGGAAATCCAGCAACTCAGCACGTGCTCGAGTATAGATCAAAAAAAACCATGGATGCACCAGGATTGTCACTGTTCTCTAACATTATCAGTCCTCTTGGGTCCAGGTGCTAAGGGTTATCTACCCTGCATTGCAGCACTAGCAGTTAACCAGAATCAACTTCATCAACTCAGTGCCACCATTGATGAAGACCTCAGGCTGTTATAGAAACCCCAATTGTAGCCTTGCAGAACTCTCTCACATCCTTATCTGAGGTAGTAATACAAAATAGACGAGGCTTAGATCTCCTATATTTAAAACAAGGGGGATTATGTGCAGCACTTAAAGAAGAATGTTGTTTTTATGGATAGCTCTGAATTGTTCTAGACTCTATGAAAGAGCTTGATAAAAGGTTAAAAGAAAGAGAGCTTGAAAGGTCCTCGCAATATGCTTGATACCAGGGACTATTCTCATGGTCTCCTTGGCTTACTACGCTTCTCTCTGCCCTAATTGGACCTATAATATTACTCATATTACTTTGTACCATTGGACCCTGTGTAGGCACTCGCCTACTAAAATTTGTCAAAAACGCTTAGCTGCTATAGATACTGATATCAATATGCTTGTAAACATGCGCTCTGGTGATAAGGACGAACAACTGTCACTATTGGCTTATCAGTCCAAAACTGAGGACAAGTCTGATACACCCGGACCAGAGCTATGGTAAGAAACCTCCTTCCCCTGAAAAGCATCCTTCCCTCTGGCATGTTTGGAGCTCCATGATAAGGTTCCGCCACTGTTCAGTGACAGTGAGCAGGATAGCTCCTAAAAACAAATAAAAACAGAGGAGATGCTGGAACCATTCTGCTTCCTTATTAGTGACTGCCTAACTGCCACATGACACAGAAGGTAGGTCATGAACCAGGAACAAGGAAATCCAGCAACTCAGCACGCGCTCAGTATAGGGTGATCAAAAACCCATGATGCACCAGGTTATGCCAGTATGTGGAAGGAGATGATTGGTCCTCCGTATGGGCCAGTATGTGGAAGGAGATTATTGGCCCTGATTAGCAAACAATGTAACTGTTCTTATTACTTCTTGTTAATAAAAGAGCAGGCCCCAAACTGTTCTGGGCTCGCTAGCTTGCTCATTCATTCCAAGGAACCTGGCTCATGTCATTTTTCCTTCTCGGCGTTGTAAGGCCTACCCCATGAGCAGCCCATTAGATGCGGGATGAAAAAACCCGCATAAATCCATATCCTATTTAGATCCATTCCAAAGTGGTAAAGCTTCTCTCTCTCTCAAAAAAAAAAAAAAAATCAAAATTGCCAGATATTAAAGATATTTGCAAAATTTTAAAACAATATCATTCTTTTTTTATTAAAATAGTTTTTATGAAAAATATTTTATTTATGTTAATATGGTTTTAATATTGTCATTTTACATGATTCAATATTCTACAAATGTGTCAATTTTAATTTTAAATACAATAAATATAACTGATAAAAATAAAAGTTCATTTGGTGTCCTGCATAATTTTTAAAAATAGCAAGGGGTTCAAAGAACAGTTTACGATAGATTTAAAAAGTTATATAAGAGAAGAGATCCCTGTATGAGTGACCTTCTAACCACTGCACCATAGAGAGCATTTTAACATACTGCACCTCTGTATGGTTTGCCAAATGCACAGTGGCAGATAGGAAAACACTCCAGAGGGTTAATGTCATTGCCCAGAAGATAATTTGTTGCCCTCTCCCCTCTTTGGAACAGCTTTATAGCTTAAGACAGTTCAAAACATTCTCAAAGATCCATCTCATCCTGGGGACCCTTTTTTTGAACTATTATCATCTGGCAGACGGTACAGAATAATAAAAACAAGGACAAAAACAAGGACAAATCCCAGGGCAGTAGCTCTTTTGAATTCTGCTGTGTTGGTGTGGTGTTGGGGTTTCCGGTTCAATGTGTGAAGGGTGAAGGATGTGTGTTGTGTTTATTTTCATGGTCATGGTCATGATGTGCACGGAAGATGGTGTTTGATTTCGTTGTACAAAGTGCAATGACAATAAAATAAACTTCTTGTACTGTTTTTGAGGGAGTTTCACCTAAACCCTAAAACGTTGAAACCTTCAACGTCTCCTAGCTTTCTCATAAATCCCTTTTTTTTTTTTTCAGCAGAACTGAACGGACTAATACTGCCTTTCATGCAGTGACGAGTTTCATTCTGCAGAGGCCACTAATGTGACCCAAATTGCATTTTTTCTCCGAGTTATAGCGCTTTTTCTAACCTCGGCGATTCTATGAGCTAAGTATAAGCTCCACCTTTTCCTCTGAAAGTGGAGTAAGTAGGAATGAAATATTTCCGGAACTTAAGAACGGGGACCGCGGGAAGGAAGATTTTCTTGGTTGAACGCTGTTTGTCCGATTATTTGGTGTGGAATCATGTCGGGAATCGGCCTGCTGTGTCGGGTAGGACTGCGACGGTTGGTACCTGGAGGCATCCTTAATTCAGTTCTCGGGGCAGCGGAGGCTGCAGAAGTTGAATTTAGACGGCAGTAAGTCTGCGACTGGATGAAGCCGAGGAGACTTGTTTTTCTACATCTATAATTCTTTTTAAGTTTCCTTTTATGTATATATTCCTGTTTAGCTCCCCCCCCCCCACTGCCAGGTCTGCCTTTCGCTTAACAATGATAAGAAAAGTAAAAACCCAACAGCAGTAACTCGTGTCTACGCATGCTTGTTTGGGTTCAAGCTTTTCTACCTCCAGGAACTGCACGTGAGACAAGCTGGGGGACAGTTTTAATGCAGAGACAAGAGTTCAAAGAAAGGCATTGACCAGTGTTGAGTTGAGTCATCGGATCTTCAGGGTCAGTAGTATTCCCCAAGTAGTGTTGCATATAATGCTATCAAATTAGTTTTCCTCTTTTCTCTCCTTTTCGTGATCCCCATTTTCGCTGGGGTCATATTAGTGGAGAAAGTAAAAGAATTTGACAGAGTGCATGGTAAGGATGTACATAATATAATGTAGCAGGAAACTGAGCCCAATTTTCAGGTTTGCATATTTATTCCTGTTGCTCGTTGGAAATTTGTGGGAGTTGGCAGCATGGGATGATTTAATGAAAAGGCATACTCTTGATGCAAATAAATGGGGAAAAGTTATAGTATTTGTAAATAATGCAACCCAAATCTCTAGCCCATATAAACCTCTAGGATTTCCCTATTCATCCAAATGGAACAGGGGTTTGTGTTTGTCAGTATAATTGTACCATATACTTAATATTCAGTATGTTAATATATATATATATATATATATATATATATATATATATATATATATATATATATATATATATATATATATATATATATATATTTGAAAGATTCATATATATATATATATATATATATATATATATATATATATATATATATATATATATAATTTTATTTTGTTATAATTAAAATTAGTTTACGTGAATCAGATCTACATTTGATGTTCCTCTGTCCATTTATTTTTTCTAATCCTTTTTTTTCTAATTCTTAAGTGCAGCTCCTATCACAATAGCTCTTAAAGTGTCAAATCCAATTACTCTTTTCCCCAGTTTTAATAATATTACCCAGATTGGATCCTCAAGTCACAAATTAATAATTACAAATTGCTCCATAACCTCCAGGATATGCCAGTTTGGTGTAGTGGCTAGAAATCAGGAGACCATGTGTTCTATGGATGAAGTCAGTGGATAACCTTGAGCTAGTGACTTTCTTTTCCTTCTAGGAAAGAGCCAATGGCAAGATGCTTCTGAAAAAAACAACCCACTGCCCTCGTGTTTCAGTCAAAATTTAGGTGCTGCCTTTCATCTAAAAAAATTGTGCATTTCAACGTGAGCTGATAATAATTGCTCTAAGAACCTAACCCTCCCCAGTTATATATTTTTCTTTTATGATACAAACTGCAAAAGTTTCTTAGCCATGTATTATGATCATTATTTCTTGACCCTTTATTATTGGTAAGTTGGGCATAAAAGTAACAAGTCAAGATTATTGCACTGGAAGTTTGAAAATGCAAACATGAATTTTTCTGAACTAACCTTTTTTCTCTTTGGTAGGGGTATGTGGTTGGTCACAGTTCGGCATATTATTTATAATAGTACATGGTGGGATGAGCATCTTTCAGAAGAAAATGTTGAGTTCCTTAAGAAACTTTCAACAGAAGAATATAAAGCTCAAACTGCTAGTAAACTTTGTCCTCTAAAAGATGAACCTTGGCCTCTGCACCCATGGGAGCCAGGTTGGTATACAATAAATTAAAGGGGTAAAATAAAGGGTTATTCTGGATGTATTTGATTGGATATATATCTAATTCCTTAATTAAAACATATTTCAAATGAATGAATTGGATCTACTAGAATTGGATCTTATGATTCTGTTCTTTTACTTCCACTTTAATAAGTTTATATATTTTACAGTAATTGGTGAAAGTCTATGCCAATTATTGGCAAGTAAAATAAAAGTTACTTCAACAAGTTCCTAATGCCCAACTCTGGGGAATTCTTATGGATATCTCCATGATAATAAACTAATTATTTTTTTTGATAAAAGTTTTATTGATTTTAACAACAAATAAAAACACATAAAACATAAAACATAACATAAAAACATCATCATTCTTCATAAATTTACAGACAGTGTATCGGTTGGTTTGCCACTCCTTTTTGTGCATCCATTTCATAGTCATCATAATAATTATGTTACATAATTCATATTATCAATCAACAATTATATATCCTAATATTATTAAACAATCATTTGACTATAATTTTACTAATTCATACTTAAGCGAGATAACTATAATTTAGTTAATTTATTTTATAACAAATCGTAAAATCATACCAAATCTATCTTAATAAAATATTCTAAAAATGTTATCAAAACCAAAAAAAAATGTATATTCGTTATTTCCTAGGTTTCTAAATATTCTATTATTATATTGTATTATCTAACCATTGATAAAAAAGATCCCAAACTTCATAAAATTGTTTATCTTCTTGTTCTCTAATTTCAAATGTCAATCTACTCATTTCAGCACATTCCAGTATTTTCTTAATAATTTCTTCCTCTAATGGTATTTTCTCACTCTTCCGACTTTTAGCAAATACAATCCTAGCCGCTGTTAACACATTTACAATCAAATACTTTTAAGTTTTTATTAAATGTATCAGATAAGATTCCCAATAGAAAAATCTCTGGTTTCAAATCTATATGTTCTTTTGTCATTTCTTCAACCATATGCGAATTCTAGTCCAGTATTTCCTGGCCTCCTCACAAGTCCACCACATATGGTAATATGAGCCAGGGATCTGATGACATTTCCAGCACTTTTCAGATTTGTTCTTGAACATTCTTGCTATTCTTGTCGGGAAAATGCCACCTGTAAAACATCTTATACAAATTTTCTTTATATGCTGTTGACAGTGTCATTTTATAATTTTGAGACCACAATTTTTGCCATTTCTCTAAATCAATCCCATATCCAAAGTTCTTCCCCCAAACAATCATTGTTTCTTTAACTTGTTCTTCCTCTAATTTAATTTCCAACAAATAACTATATAGTTTTTTAATCACTTTTTCATCAGAACCTGTCAAAATCCTATCTAAATCAGTCAATTTATCATAAAATCCTTCTGTTTTAGAATCTTTAAGATACCTTGAGTGTATTTGCCAATATGAAAACCAATTCATCTTTATATCTTGTTCTTCTAACTTTTGCATCGTTTTAAGTTCACCCTTTTCATCCAGTATTTCCCCATATCTAACTGTTTGTTCCTTCTTATAAATTATGGGATAGGAAAAAGCTTCGATAGTTGATAACCAAACTGGTATTTTCAAATAACATTGTTTCTTAATTTTCTCCCAATTCAACTATAACGATTCCCGTGATATAGTGCCTTCTGAAATAACCCTCAGCGATTTAGTTCCTTATACCATAAAAAAAAGCATGCCAACCCAATAATAAGTCATGTCCTTCCAATGCCAGTAATCTAGACTTTCTTAACGTTATCCATTCTTAGCCCACATTAAGTTTGCAGCTTGATAACACAACTCCCAATTAGGAAGGCCAAATCCTCCTCTAGTTCTAGCATCCTGTAAAAGTTTTAGTTTTATTCGCTTTCTTACTTTGCCATATATACTTCAACACAATTTT
The DNA here is from genome assembly GCF_049901735.1 of Notechis scutatus. NCBI lineage: Eukaryota > Metazoa > Chordata > Lepidosauria > Squamata > Elapidae > Notechis > Notechis scutatus. The sequence continues at coordinate 55,579,161 of NC_142025.1, read as the reverse complement.
ATTTAATTCTTCAAAATAATCCTTACCTAATTTAATTGGTATTGTTTGAAACAAATATAAAATTCTGGGTAAAATATCATTTTAATTGTTGAAATTCTACCTATCAGAGATAATTGTAGGTTTTCCCATTTTTTCAAGTCAGATGCTATCTGCTGTTTAAATTTGATATAATTATTCTCTTTCAGTGTAGTACATCTTGACGTCAAAAATATCCCCAAGTATTTAACTTTATTCGTGAACTTGAATTTTCAATAGGTCTGCCAACTCTTCTCTTTTGCCTTAATAACATATTTTTTGTCAGAATCTTTGTTTTGTCTTTATTTATTTTCAAGCCAGCCATCTCACCATACGCCTCTATCTTTTCCAGTAATTTTAAAGCTGTCTCTAGAGGGTCTTCCAGAATAAAGACCAAGTCGCCTCAAAGGCTTACAATTTAAATTCCTCCTTTTTAACTTTCTATCCTTTTATATTTGTATCCTCTAATATTTCTATTTAACACTTCCAAAGTCAATACAAATAATAACAAAGGGGATAATGGACATCCTTGTCTTGTGCCTTTTTAATATTGATAGGGTCTGTAAATTCCTCCGTCTATCATCACTTTTGCTGTTTGCTTGTAATATATGGCTTCTATTGCTTGAATAAATTTTCTAGCAAAGCCCATCTGTTCCAATAATAATAACATAAACTCAATTCGTTATCAAATGCCTTTTGGGCATCTAAAAATATCAAAGCCATTTGTTTTTCAGGGTGTGCCTCATAGTATTCCAAAGTGTCCAAAATTACTCTCATGTTGTCTTTAATTTGTCTCTTTGGTAGAAATCCATTCTGATCAGGATGGATAAAATTATTTAGGTATTTTTAAGCCTTCTGCCAAAATTGAAGCAAATATTTTATAATCTGCATTTAATAAAGAAATAGGTCTATAGTTCTTAATTTGTGATGGGTCAGCCCCTTCTTTGGGATAAGTTTAATATAAGCTTCTGACCATGTTTTAGGTATTTTCTTATTTATCATAGCTTCATTCATAATTTCTAACAATGAAATACTCACCGATTCTTGTAATGTTTTATAAAATTCTGCCGGGAAACCATCTGGTCCTGGTGCTTTCCGTTATTCTGCCTATTAAGTGCTTCAGTTAATTCCATCATTGTTATAGGATTTTCTAACATTTTCCCAGTTTCATCAGGTATCTTAGGTAGGTTGGCATTTTGTAAATACTGTTTGATTTTCCCTCATCAAAATCCTCCTGCTTATATAATTGTGCATAAAAGTCTCGAATAATTCTTTTTCTCCTTATTACCATGACAAACTTGACCTTGTTCGCCCATTAACTGTAGTATTCTCCTTGATTCTTCTCTTTCTCAGTTTGTATGCTAACCATCTACCTGGCCTGTTTGCATCCTCAAAGTAGTTCTGTTTAGCGCTTCTGATTTTTTGCACCAATTCTTCTTTCTCTCTTTGATCCATTTTATGTTTGATTATGTCCATTTTAAATTTAATATCTTTTTTCTGTATGCTCTCTGTAATTCTTTTCCAATTTTTTATAATCATCTTCTAAAGTTTTAATCATTTGCCTCTTCCTAATATTCTTTTTTTTTGTATAATCCATTATCAATCCTCTTGTATATGCCTTCATTGTGTCCCAAACATTCTGTATTGAAGTATCTTCTTTTGTGTTTTCATTAAAGAAAGGCCAGTTCTTTTTCCATCCATTGTATAAAGTCTTTTTCCTTTAAAATAGTATTATTTAATGTCCATCTAGATCTTCTTTTTGTCCTTTCCATTTAATTGTCATTGGGTTATGGTCTGCCCATGTACTTGTTTCAATATTTATTTCTTGAATATTAGATAATAATTCTGTTGATTTGTCCAAATCATATCTATTCTGGACCATGATGAATGTCTATTCGAATAGAAAGTATATTGTTGAGTTTTAGTATTTCTTTCCCTCCATGTATCTTTTAAATTTAGTTCCTCTATCATTTCAAAAAGGATTTAGGGAGGGTCTTCCTATTTTGTCGTGTTATTTTTGCTGTATAGTCCAATTCATTGTCTACAATTCCATTAAAATCTCCCATTATAAATATATTAGCATAGTCCAATTCAATTATTTTCTATATGTAATTTTTATAAAATCTTTTTGTTTATCATTCGAGCATAGATTGCAACCAGGAGTATTTTTGTATTGTTATCCACTATTTCAACCATTAATACTCTTCCGTCTTCATCAGTATAAATCAGTTTTGCTGGAATGGTTTCTTTAATGTACAAAACCACTCCTCTTTTCTTACAGTGGGTCAGAGAAGTAAAATTTTTCCCTATTTTTGGTCGCACCAATAATTGTTGATGTTTTTTAATGTGTACTTCTTGTAAGCAAATTATGTCAAATTTTAATTTCTATTTTATGAAAGGTTTTCCTTCTTTTAGTAGCTGAATTCAGTCCATTTATATTCAAAGAAATCAATTTTTTTTCCTCCATAGTTATGATTTATATTTAGGTCTAACAGCTCTCGTTGATCTTACTTTTCACGTTGTTCTTTAGTCTCCACTTGTCCACCTACTGCACCTTCTTCTTTTCCCATCTCTATTTGGTCCTCTTTGAAATTCAGTTAGAGTAATCTCTTTTCTATCTCTATTTCTCTTCTTTTAGAGAATTCACTATAAAACGATTCTGCTTCGTCAATTGAGCCAATTCTATATCTCTGTTCTTTCCATATAACCATTAATCCTTCTGGAATCAACCATCTGTAATTCACCTCCTTTTCCAATAATATTTTAGTCAGGAATCGATATTCTCTTTTCATCTCTCTAACTTTTCTGGGTACTTGTTTTAAAACCACAATCTCTTTATCTCTATATTTCAATGCCTTCTCTCTTGCCGCTTGTAATATCTGTGTTTTAATAGATTTTTTGGTAAATCTGACATGAACTTCTCTTGGTAGCTTATTCCTCGGACGATATCTTGTAAAAACTCGGTATATCTCATCTATTCCATCCATCATCTTTTCCTCTGTTATTTCCAGAGCTTCAGCCAAGATTTCTATCATTACTGCAGCAAGATCTTGTCCTTTTCTTCCTCTGTATTTTGAAATCTGAGATAATATTCTGATCTGTCCATCTCCCACTTCAACATCTCATTCTTGTTTTGTTCAAGCGTTGTCACTCTGTCATCAATATTTCCAATTTTCTCATCTCTTTGATTGTCTTTCTCTTCCATTTTTGCAGTTTCTCATCTCTTTGATTGTCTTTCTCTCCATTTTTTGCAGTCTCTCATCATATTTCACCATCATTTGTTGGATGTTTTCAATTTTTGTTCAATACTCCCCGCCCTTTGTTCAATACTCATTTTAAGTTCTTGAATTCCTTGTATAACTGTCGTTAGATCCATTTGTCCTTTATCTTGCTTCTCGCCATTGTTGAAAGTCGTCCTCCAGTTGATGGGGAGGCAGGAGCAGAAGTTGAGGTACCAGAAGGTAGAATTTTCTTATTCATTTAAATAACTCAGAATCTTCCCACTCTTTTAATCCAGTTGGCAGAGTGGCAATTGTAATCCAATTAGGGAAAGGAAAAACGTGAAAAAGAAAAACCAGTAAAAATAAAAGCCCAAAATTTAAAAAAAAAGAAAAAGGTTTCAAGGAAAAAAGAAAGATTTCTTCAGGTTCTTCTAGACCTTAATCCTCAGTTCCGATACTCAGAAGGAGAATAAAACCCAATAATATTAAAAATAATAATAATAATAAAAGGGAAAAAAAGAAAAATTCTTCAGGTTCTTCACACCTTAATCCAATTAAGAGATCTAAAGAAAATAAAACATAGCCATAAAAAAGAATATATACATATAAAGGTGAAAAAGCAAAAGTCCCCCCCCCAAAAAAAAAGGAAAAAGAAAAGGAAAAAATATTCTGAGGCTTTCCCTTTAGAAAAAAAAAATAAATGAAAAATAATAATAATAGTAATAAGCAAAAGTGTACAAATATTACGAAATGCTATAGGGTTGAGGAGGAGGGATAAAAGCTAACAACAAGTAAAGCAAGGAGCACACTGCATTTTATTTAAACGTCCAAGGCTCTTTATTATGGCTTCTCCACAAGTTTCAAAGCCAAGCTTCAAATATTCAGTTGATTGTAGAAATCCCAAAGAGACACCTGTGAAAACATTCTCCAGAGTTCCTCCCTCTATCTTATCAACTCAGTGTCCTTGGGAAAGAGTTTCTCATGCAGTTCTCTCAACTTCAAGCAAAGTATTTTCAAGCCTCTAGTTGGCAGTGTTACAGAGTTACAAAGTTTCTCTACTCCACTCCCCTTCTTCCCGAAAAAAAAAAAGCCCAATAGAAAAGAAAATATGTGTATATATATGTACATATTTAAAAAAAGAAAAAAATTACTAAAGGGAGCCTCTATTAAAAATATAAACAGTCAAAAAGGAAAAAGAAAATAGGTAATTATAAAAGGAAAAACCAGTCTGGTTACAATTACTAATCACAATAGAAGTTCACTAGAAAAAAAAAAAAAAGTAAAAAGCCAAGCCTCATTTTGACATCTCCTAAAAAATCGCCACTAAGTCCATCTTATCAAGTTTTGTCAAAATCTTACAGGTTTCTTCTTCTAGGGTGTCCTTATCCCAAATAAATAAAAAAAAAATCTCACCAGCCGATACACTTTCTCTTTCTTTCTTCTCTTCCTTCCGGAGCTGTCCCTGCTTCAGCAGCTTAATGGCTGCCTCTCCGCCAATGGCAAAGGGGCTTCTTCTGGATCCACCAGGGACTTGCGGTGTCCCTGTGATCAACAGAACGCGCCCTTACTATCACCGTCTCTACGGGACGGTTTAGGTCCATTGGACCGACCAGGGGCGAAGATATCAGCTGTAACTTCGGAGCCCCGAAATTACAGCTGTAACGCGGCGATGTGGCTCCGCCTTCTCCATGATAATAAACTAATTTGTTGCCTGATTCTCAATGACTTTGAGAATCAAATAAAGAAATTACAAAAAAAATCAGTAAAACATTAAAGATAAAAGTTAGTGAAGTGCAACAGACTAGATGAAAAGAAGCAAGTAGTATTACTCTTCCTCGCCAAAGATTGGACAAAGAGCCACACCTTCATACCTCTTCTAAACAATAGCAGATTGGGGGCCATCTGGTTCTCATTGCAGATGGCAGATGCTGCTACCAAGAAGATGGACTTCCAAGATCCTGACAGATGATATTGCTTATTTGAAGAAACCTGGTTTGTGCCAACCCTGCAGGACGAAATAAGCTGGACAAGTATAGTAGTCCCTCAAGTAACCTGACCTTTATTCCATAGTGAGGTGCAAATGCCAGTTATATCCATAGGATTAATGCACTGCCTAGATGTTCACACTACAATGGGAGGGACATAGTTTTGTTAAATGTATAATGAAGGGTGGCAATGCAGTTATAACACAGAAACATCACAGGGTACCTATTGCCCCTTCATGTTTAAAAATATTAGACATTAAAATAGCTGACATTACTTATTTTCATAATACGTCCAGTGTAATTTAAATGTTATCTATTAAATAGTAGTAGTTGCCATCTGAATAAATTGATTGTGTTGCAAGATGCTGTTTGTAGGATTTGTACATGCTGTGAATTAAGAATTAATCTGTCATGACTTTCTGAACTCCAGTAGCCTTGAAATTTAAGAACGATTGTTTCATTCCTTTATTCACAGGTTCTAAAAGAGTCGGTATTATTGCAGTAAAGTTGGGAATGATGCCATTATGGACTAAGCAGGGTAAAAAAATACCTGTCACGATGCTTCAGGTAAGGCAGAGAATACATAATAGTTATATTGTTATGTATTCCACTTAACATAAAAATTTCAATACAAAAATAACAGTCCAGGTGGAAAAATATATTCAGAAAGAGAACTTTGATCAGGAATCGATAAAAGTACAATCCATAAAATGATAATAGTGTAAATAATACTTACCCACCCAGATAAAGCAGGATTTTTAGAGTAGAGGGTTGCTGGATTTGCTTCAAAGCTGAAGTGCTGGTAATATTTGTTCACAGTTATGCTAGTGTATGCTGCCTGATAGTTCCACCTTGGTCTCCACCTTAGAAGCGCTACAATGTCCATGAATTTTCCAAAAAGAAAATAGCATCATCTCTGAAGTGGGATTTATGTTATACTATTTTTAAACAAACCAAGGATTCTCAACATTAATTCTTTGAGATTCTAGGTTGCAAAGAGAATTACAAAACCTCAGGTTGTAGAATCTAATAATAGACCATCTTCGAGAAAAGCCAGATGTCCAGAACTATCATCTCTGAGAGGCACAACCAGGAGATGAGAAGGTCATAAAAATTCAACAGTGAGATTTTGGGAATCTCTTGAATAGTTCGTTCTAAAAAAGGGGTGGGGTGGGAAATTAGGTATGCCCTGGGAAACTGAAAAGATCGTTCCTTACAAGAGGGGTTGGGAGGAATTGACATACTGGCTTTTGTTTCACTAAATACACATCGAGATAAGGGGAGGGGTTCTAAACTCCCTTATGTATCCCTGTATGCCTGAGAGACCTCAGATGCTGCTTTGAACTCTCCTACAGGAATTGTCTCATCTCAATAAAGAATTCCTTTGTGATACGTTTGGATACGTTTTCAGAAGTTTATTCTAGTTGAGTGAATGGGAAAAGTTCTGTATCCTGACATAAAGCAGCATCTGCAATAGAGGTCAGCCCGGAGAGGAATTTTTTTTTTAAAAAAAAAACCCTTTCACTCTACCAAGGGGACCCTGCAAGAAAGGAAAATGTCTGAGGACAGCAAGGACCAAGGGGAAGCCGAATGCTGGGGAGAAACGTCGAACAGGTACCCACCCAGATACTGACTTGGTGCACCCCATCGAAGACAGAGAGGCTGCCTACAAAACCTCCACCAAGCCCCGGTGGTCTATAGGTGTAGGAAAAAGAGACAGCTGGGACGGAAGAACCAGAGGAGTAGCCTTCACCCGGGCAATCGTAAACCTGGGTGGAAATTGGAGCTGGAGGCCCTATCGAATCAGGAAGAATGGGACGAGGAGCCACCGGCTGATGACTGAATGAGATGGTACATAAAACGCCTTGTAGAGGGAAGCCCTGGAGAACCTCGAGGTGAGGGATGCACCAGGGCGACATCGCAGGAGAGCGAGGGAACCAGAAAATGAGAGAACCCGAGCCACCACCCCTGATCCAGCGGAAATTGAGCTGGCAGAGGGACAAGCCGAAGAACCAGCAGCCATACCAGGTACCCGACCTGGATCAGGGGATTAACCCTGGCCAACCAAGAGACATCCAACTGCAGAGGAAGATCTCACCCTTGGGGGTAAAATTTGATGGAGGCCCCCAGAAACTGGGATTTTTCCTGGCGCAAGTGCTCACCTACATGCAAGAATATGGGCGGGATTTCCCAACCCAGGGGTCCCGAGTACGAATCATCACCCTGGCCCTTGAAGGGGCAGCAGCCAGATGGATGGTGACGCTCCACAACGTCAATACCCCAGAATTAAGGAACCTCGATCACTTCATGACGGCCTTATGCCACCGCTTCGAGGACCCCCTCGCCGATAGAAAAGCCCACAACCACATTAGAGTCATAAAACAAGGCCGTCGCCCAGTACACCGAGGAATTTCGTGACCTGGTCGGCCGGGTGGACTGGCCAGAAGATATCCTAGTCTGTTGGTTCAAAGATGGACTAAATGATGGCCTATAGGTTACCTGCCTGGCCCGTGGGGCTCCGAACCTATTGCACTAATGGTACACGATGGCAGAGGAGGCAGAGATAGACATGACTCGAAACCTGTACCGCAGAAAAGATCCCCACCCCTGGGGAAACGGGAAGTCTTCAAACCCCAACCCACCATGACTCCAAGAACGTCTGGTTGCTTTAAGTGTGTAAAGGAGGGACACCGTGCAGCAGAATGCCATTCAAAGACCCCTGCCAGAAAGCTAGACCACCCATCGGGGGAAACCCGGAACATCCAGCCCTCAAGGAAAGGAGACTGTCCTGAGAGGCTGAATAGATGTGGGACTCCGATCCCCCACCAACTCAGAGGAAGAACCCCCAATGCTTCCAGGGGACCTGAGACAGTCTGAAAGCGATCCAGAAGATGACCCGCTGATAAGCAATCCAGTTGAACCAATCACCCTACCCCTGAGACTGCCGAGGGAAGGGGGTGGAAGTTGCAGGGTTGCTGGATTCGGGATGCACCCGATGCCTAATAAATCCCTCCCTTGCAGAGAAATTGGGGATCCAACTGAAAGAAATGGAAAACCCCATCGCTTTCTACCAATTAGATGGAACTATAGCGGGGGGAGCCAGCCAGGTTTACCACAGAACCATTAAAAATAAGACTAGGGAACCATAGAGAAATGCTCACATTTATTGTAGCCCCAGGAATGGAAGAGACGCTAGTCCTAGGTCTCACATGGCTGCAGAAATGGAATCCAAAAATAAATTGGAGGACAGGAACTGTACAATTCCAGAGAGATGTAGTATTTGCAAATAGCTCAGAGGAAAGGATAAAGAAAGGAACAGAGAACAGAGAGTCAGCCATGACCGGACAGTCGGTTGAAACCATTAACATCCCAAATAAGTACCAGGATTTGGCCCAAACATTTAGTGAGGAAGCTTAAGATGAACTCCCACCCCATCGCGCCACAGACTGCGCCATCGAAATCCTACCAGGGGCTAAATTCCCAAAACCACAAATGTACTGCATGTCCCCCAGAGAACTGAAAGAACTCAGAGCATTTATCGATAAAAATTTAAAAAGGGTTTTCATTGAACCCGCCCGTCCTAAAATAGCTGCCCCAGTGTTATTCCATGAAAAGAAAGATGGCTCAGCACGCTTGTGCGTTAATTACAAAAATTTGAACACAATTTACATAGAGAATATGTATCCACTCCCCCTCATGAAGGACATGTTAGCCCACCTCTCGAAAGGAAAAATTTTTCAAAGTTAGACCTACGAGAGGCATATTACCACATCAGAATAAAGGAAGGGGATGAGTGGAAGACAGCTTTTAACACACCATTGGGATGCTACCAATTTAAAGTGCTCCCCTTTGGACTGCAAGGAGCGCCTCCCGTGTTTATGCAATTGATCAATGAAACCCTTCATGAATTTTTATATAAAGGGGTTCTAGTGTATCTTGATGATATTTTAATCTACACGGAAATGATGGAAGAACACATCAAGCTACTCCGTGCAGTCCTCACAAAACTCTTAGATGCTAAACTATATGCAAAAGTCTCTAAATGCGAATTCCACCAAGAAAAAATTGACTATTTGGGATATAGAATATCCCACAAGGGAATAGAGATGGACCCACATAAAGTAAAAGCTGTATTGGACTGGGACCCACCGCACACCCGCAAACAACTGCAAAGTTTCCTGGGGTTTGCGAACTTTTATCGCCAGTTCATTCCAGCTTTTGCAAAATCGCCCTCCCTATCACGAACTTGCTAAAAACAAAAGAGGGGGAGAAACCCAAACCAAGACAACCCCTTATCTGGGACAATGGAATGCCAAGTGGCATTCGAGAAACTCAAACGTCTATTCTCAGCAGAACCGGTCCTTAAGCATCCAGATCCTGAACAACCTTTTGTCATCCAAGCAGACGCTAGTGATGTTGCAGTTGGAGCAGTCCTCCAAAAGAATGGAAGTGGACAATTACAACCATGCGCTTATACATCCAAGAAACTGATGGAAACCGAGCAAAGATGGGCCATATGGGAGAAAGAGGCATATGCAGTGCGGTGGGCAATGCTCACATGGAGACATTTCCTGGAAGGAAACCAAATCCCCTTTGAAGTATGGACTGATCACAAAAATCTGGAAGCCCTGAAAAATCCATGGAAACTCTCCAAAAAACAAGCAAGGTGGGCTCAATACTTGAAACGTTTTAATTTCACTCTCAAATATTTTCCTGGGAGAAAGAACTTCTTAGCAGATGTGCTGTCCAGAAAACCCCAATACAACAGTAAAAAGATTGAGGTTATAAAACCGATGATCCAACCGACCCAACTAGCAGCCAAAGTAATCACCCGGGCACAAGAGAGAAAAAAATCATCCCTGACTGAAGACACAACGACGTCAATATTTAAGGAGGCACTACTTAAGGACGACTGGCTCCAGGCTAACAAAAACACTTGTTTACTCAAAGATGGACTGGCTTGGGTAGAGAACAAACTTTATGTCCCTGCAAGCCAGAGAATGGACCTCATGAAACGCTGCCATGACTCCAAAATAGCAGGACACTTTGGGTTTGTAAAAACTCTGCACCTCATCAAAAGACAATTTTGGTGGCCGTCCTCAAAAAGGACATTGAAAGCTATGTTGCGAGCTGCCCCACCTGTGCTGCTGCAAAGAGAAGACAAGGAAAATATCCTGGACTTTTACAAACAGTAGCAGACCCTTCTGCTCCCTGGAAAGAGATCTCTATAGACTTTATAGTGGAGCTTCCCGAAAGTGCTGGAAATACTGTCATTTGGGTTGTAACTGATCTTTTTTCGAAACAGGTTCACTATCCCATGCCAAAAGATCCCAACTGCCAAGGCATTGGCAAAGATGTTTCTAATACACATCTATTGCCTTCATGGGGCTCCCCAATGGATTATCTCAGATAGGGGTGTTCAGTTCACATCCAAATTTTGGTGGGCATTTTTAAACCTATTAGGCTCCACCCAGGGGTTGTCGTCAGGAAATCACCCCAAATGGACGGATCGACGGAGAGAGTGAACAGCGTATTAGAACAATATTTAAGATGTTTTATTAGTCACCAACAGGATAATTGGACTGACCTTCCATTTGCAGAGGTAGCATACAATAACTCAGTCACCCCATTCCAGGTAGCCACGGGCCAAGAATTCAACCCCATGCCGGAACTACCCACTAAAGATCCTGAAATCCCCTCCCTTAAGGAGTGGATGGATAACTTACAAGCCATGTGGCCAGTGGTAAGATTATCTTTACAGGAAGCTAAAGCAGTTTACAAAACTCATGCAGACAAAAAACGTTGTGAACCTAAACCTTTCAAGATTGGGGACCGTGTATACTTCTCCACAAAATTCTTAAAATCATTACAACCCTCTAAGAAATTAGGGCCAAAATTCATTGGCCCTTTCCCCATTTCCAGAATTATTAACCCCGTGACGGTAGAGCTTCAACTTCCAAAAACACTTAGGCGGATTAATCCAGTATTTCACTGTAGCTTGATCAAACCAGAGATCACTTCAAACCTCAAATCCCCCCTTCCCACACCTCCAACCCCCATCATGGTACACGGGGAACAACATTTTGAAATTAAAGACATCCTTGATTCACGCACTCACCATGGATCCACACAATATTTAATAGCTTGGAAACACCTTCCTTCTTCAGAAAATGAGTGGGTAGCCAAACAACACGTAAAAGCACCCACATTACTACGTAAGTTCCACCAAAAATACCCTGATAAATCATCCTGAATTGCAAATGTAATGCATGATTTTTGTTTTTTTCTAGGTAGACCTATCTGTTTTTTAAGGAGGGCAGGATGTCAGAACCGTGTATCTGTCATTTCTTCAGTGGAAGAAGAAAAAAAAAGGGGGGGGGGGAGGCTGATAAAGAAATCCTTTCTTGATGTAACCTGAATATATTTAATCTTATATCGAATTTGTATAACCCACACATGATACGATGGAGGGAGAAAAGCCAGATGGCCAGAACTATCACCTCTGAGAGGCACAACCAGGAGATGAGAAGGTCATAAAAATTCAACGGCGAGATTGTACTTTGGGAATCTCCTGAATAGTTCGTTCTAAAAAGTGGGTGGGGAGGAAATTAGGTATGCCCTGGGAAACTGTGAAAAGATCGTTCCTTACAAGAGGGGTTGGGAGGAATTGACATACTGGCTTTTGTTTCACTAAATACACATCGAGATAAGGGGAGGGGTTCTAAACTCCCTTATGTATCCCTGTATGCCTGAGAGATCTCAGACGCTGCTTTGAACTCCTACAGGAATTGTCTCATCTCAATAAAGAATTCCTTTGTGATACGTTTGGATACGTTTTCAGAAGTTCATTCTAGTTGAGTGAATGGGAAAAGTTCTGTATCCTGACAGGTTTTTCTTTTTGTTGGATGATTTTAATTTAATGAAGAATTTTTATGTTGATTTTAGAATTGTTTGCTGTCGAAAGTTATGCATTTAATATAGCAGTCATATAAATAAATAAACTTGAATAATTTCTTGTAGGTTCAAGACTGCCATGTTATAAAATATATACCCAAAGAAGAATTTGATGGGAAAACTCCCAGTCTAACTGTTGGAGGGAAAAATGTGTCTGAATTCCATGTAAGTCTGGTTTATTTTTCTTTCTGGATGGGATAGCAATTTTTATTGTATTATCCAAAGGAATGCATTTTTAGAAAGATGTCTTAAAATTTTAAAGACTGTCTTTTTTTTTGTCTTTTTAAGAAAACTTTATGGCTTTGTCATAATTTCTTGAAGATAATCCTATATACCTTAATACATTTTTTCATGGAACATTTATGAAGCTAAGACATGTTTGTTTTTGTGTTCTAGTACCTTTAGTGTTTTATTTAGTTTAATGATTAAACATAGTATAAATTATCATTCATAAATGGTGCCATATTGGGCTATGCAAGAATGTTTTATTCATTCATTTTACAGTCTTTTTAAAACATGTGCATATAATTGTGTGCTATAGATAGTCCTCAAACTGTGTGCTCCAGTTATTTGCTAAGTGAAAAGAAGCTGACACAACTCCTATACGGTACAAAATCGAACATCTTTCTGTAATTTTGAGTGTGTAATTATTATTTATATGCAGTTTTCTATAGAGTCAAAATAAGAAAACATGACAAAAACAAGACAAAAGTTTGGACAACTTGCAATTAGTGTTCTAACTTCTCAGAAATAATTATAGTTGTTTCCTAAAACAGCTAAGAATATTTTTATTCATTCTTTTCAGTTATTCCCCATCCTTTTATATAGAACTTTTCTAGCGCAGAAAACTTGTATGTACTGCATTCTTGAGGTCTCGGTAATACTCAAATCTGGAGAATGTGAAGTCCATTCCAATTTTTTTTACTTTTACAGTTAGTCCTCATTGAACAACCAGTCATCCAGAGACCATTCAAAGTTACTACAACACTAAACAAAAAGGACTGACGATGGGTCTTTGCAGTGGTGGGATTCAAATTTTTTAACAACTGGTTCTGTGGGCGTGGCTTAGTTGGTGGCCATGGCTTGGTGGTCATGTGACTGGCTGGGCGTGGTCAACTCAACATCACTCACATCGAGGCACACATCTCCTCGCCTGGCCTCTCGTGACTGTGGGGATGCTGCAACAGTCATAAGTGTGAAAAATGGTCATAAGTCACTTTTTTCAGTGCCATTGTAACTTTGAATGGTCACTCCACACAAGCAAAGTACCAGCAAAGGAGAAAAAAAAAACTCCAGAGAAGTTCCTGAGACAGGAAGTCTAGTCCTGCCAAGAATGTAATAAGGGTTAACGGAGAGGCAGTTTCTGTAAGCAACACCAGAATGTTTCCTTCCTGCCTTCCTTACAGGATTAGGCCAGTAATTTCTTCTCTGAACTTCTTAGAATGTTAACAACCGGTTCAAGCAAATAGGTGCAAACCTGTAGAATCCCACCCCTGGGTCTTTGTGGTTGCAGCCATAGTAGCCCTTGTCACTTGATCAACACAACTAGTTGTGTTTGACAACTAGTTTAGTTATAATGATCACAATATCCAACAGTCATGTGGTTGCTTGTTGGAAGCTAGCAGTAAAAGACACAAATGGCAATGGGAAAGGTGGCAGTCAGTCACAAATGGTGATCATGTGACTACTGTATAATAGTACAGAATTTGCCTAAAAGGCAACTGGGATTGCCTCAACTGTTATAAGTTAGCAGGATCACATGACATTGCATTTTACAATCCCCAGTCACCATTATTAAGCATGGGCCACATACATGTACTTCATGACTAATCTGGAGCTTTTTTAGCTTGCTGCTTTGGTGAAACAGTTAACCACAATTCGTCTGTGTTTTTTCTCTGACTAAGAGATATTAACTTTTAGGGTATATTGATACTTAATTGGAATCATTCTTCCTACCACCTGTATAATATTTTGTACCATATATAGGTAGTTCTCGAGTTATGACCATAATAGAAATTGCACATCATGATCCTAAATGACCAACCCAATTTTATGACCCTTTTTGTGGCTATGATTATGTAAATGCTGTGATTATTAAGCAAATCTGTTTTTTCTATGAGCCAATTTTGTCAAAAACTGGAAGTAAATGTTAGGAAAACTATTGTAAAATCCTGTGGTTACAATCAGGATGCTGCAAACTGCTATAAATGGCAGCTGCAGAACACCCAAAGATTAGTCAAGTGACTGCAGAACTTTGAATCTGGGTCATAAGTATCCCCCAGATAGGGCTGTTATACCTACAGATTATAAATTGAGAAATATCTGCAGTTTATGTTTACTTAGGAACTTGTTGAAACACAAAATTTGATGATGGGGCCTAAAGCATATATATAAAACTGTGTTGGTGTGAACTCCAAGATGTTTCTTTGCGTAACAATATTCTTCTGTTATTTTTATTTAATTGGTTAACACAGTTTACATCAATGAAACAAATGTCTGTAATTCTACCTATCATGTAATGAACCATAGATTAGTAACCCCCCTTCCTCAAATTAGAGTAAAATATAATTAGTATATGTGCTAATGAGTTAGAAAAACACTTCTGATTTCCATTCTGCAAGCAATATTTCTGTGCTTATTTAGTATATTATGTACCTAGTGTCTGATTTTCCACTATTTTTACATTGATATTTTTTTTATATAAGTTACTTTAATTGTGCATGTCAGCTGGATCTCCAGCATGGGTTTTCCCTTTGATGCTTGCTTGCTATCGACTGCCTTAGTAAAGAGGGGCAGCATGGCACTGGGGTTTGGGAAGTGTACTGGTATGAGGAATACCCATGTGAACTAAAAGGGAGGTTTGCTCTCAAGAATTACTGCACTGCTGAGTGGAGTTCTTTATACCCAGTCAAGGCCAACCATCCTAGAACTCCAGAAGGATGAAAACACCTGAAGATGTGCCTCACATGACATTATGTGGGGCGTGGATTGGACATTCAACCTGGGTCCCTGGGGGGGGGGATTTGGGAAAACTTTCAATATGTAACTTTTGCACCTTTTGGCTCAGATCTTGCTTTGCTTTCCTTGCTATCATTTCAAACTCAGTAAAAGTACCTCTTCTATACTTCAGTGGAGTCAGGGGGTTTCTTTCTTGGATTTTGAATGGAGGCAGGCTTGACAGTGCATTAAATAGAACCAATTCTCACATGGCATGAAGTAGAGTGCATTTTGTTTTCTGACAGGGATCTTAAAATGCTCCTATCTGTGCATTTTTTATCAAACAGACACATAGAATTAAAGGTTTTTTAGAAGCAGAGACAGAGAAAAGTATCAAGGGAGATTCTGAAATAACAGAGTTATGTTGCTAGCTGGCCAATTTGTGCTTTTAAATCATTCTTTAAGCTGATTATTTCTTGAATGCATTTCCATAGATTAAGCCATGTTATCCCAAATTTATACATCACAGTGACTTGATTTGCCAAAATATTAGGCCAGAGGCAAATCTAGATTACAGTGAAGTTTAATAAAGAATGGATATTTTTAGTGTTATAAAATCTTCAGAGGAAATTGTTTAAATTATTTTAAGTTAGCTTTGATCTCCAAAATGATCTTGTGAGACTTTTCTTCCCAGGATTATAGAGGATTAATAATCTACAGGTTTTCTGGCAATGCAATCTGTCTTCAAAATTAATCTGAAAGATAAGGCATTTTTACAGGAAAATCTTTGATAGCTTTTGGTTGGTGGTGATTATCCAAGTGTGCTACTGCTGTCAATCATGTAAATTGCTTTCTGCAACAATCCATTTAACCACAAAGTTCCTCTATGTTGATTTCTTGCATTTTCAATTTTCATTCATTGAGTTTCCATTTAGTTACTATAATAAGGAAGCTCAGGGGAGCTTTTGAATTATTCTACAATGAAATGCTGATAAATTATGTTCTTCTATATATTGGCTATTAACTTAAGCAGAAGTCATTAAGGTTGATTTTCTTCTTGTTAATTTAGACTAAAATTCCTGACTTTATAGAGTCTGTTACCTAATACTGCCATTACAATATTATGCTGAACTTAGATCTCCTACTTTATTTTGTAAAAAATATATTATCACTTATACAGCACCTGGATTTTAGGAGTTAGTGAAATTTTTGTTGGGTAGCAATTTTGATAATTTTTGATTATAATTGAAGTGTATATATCTCATTATTGCATAAACTGCATATTAATGCAAGGTATGTTGCAGCTATAGTGTACTACTATGTCATATACACAGATTTCACAGAGAAATAAACCATTATTTAACATAGAGGCTAGAACATTTTTCTCAAAAAATTGCCTAATCTCGTAGGAGTGTCAAATCTTCAAACATTTACAGATACAACTCCATTTCAATGTTGGTTAGCATATTGTATAAAAAATTATAATAAAATAATCTTTATACCAAGATAATATGCAGAGAAAACTGCCATCATTTTACAAATGAGATAACCCACAAGGTGGCCATAATCCAGTGTAGTACAAGGTCTGTAAAAAGAGTCAGGTTTTAATGATTCATCTAAAAAAAAAGAAAATTAGGTGGGGTCTGAAAAAAATTATAGAAATATTTTGTTCCAGAGGACAGGCACTACAATAAAAATTGTGTTCCCTATTTCTCTCTCTTTCTGTCTCTACACACAGAACTCTCACCTGATTGAAATTTTATTGACATTCTTTTAGCTGTTTCTGTAGTGGTTAAAATTTTTACAGGGATGGGTTGTTAGCCTGATGCCTAACTCTCCTTCTTTCTCATTTGCACTTGAGATTGGCAATGGCAGAGTTAATGTGCTTCTGATTACTGAAGATGAGCTGAATAAAAAGATGGGTTGAACACTACCTGGAAACTCTTAACCAGCAAAATCTACCTGCTATATACAATTTTAATGAGGAGTGCTCCCAACAAGAGATGAATAATGGTGAAATTACAACTGAAGAAGTAAAGATGACAATTAGAAGCCCTAACAAGGCAGCTGGCTTTGATGAGATATATGACAATACAATTTTTAATGTGTTTCTGTATATTTTATGGGATCCAGGAAGTTGGGTTTTTTATTGTAGCACCTGCCCTCTGGAATGTGCAGCCCTTTTTGAAATAATGCTCACTCCTTTCATGTTGTAGTTAAGATTTATCTATGTTATTAAGGTGGTTTTTTTCAAGAAAGCTGCTGAAAGACTCTTAATACTTATGTGATTTAAAAGTGTGATATAGAGAAAAAAAGAATACATGCTATATGCCTCTTTGTAAAAAAGATGCATCCATGCAGATTCCAGGTAAGAATTTATCTAGAAGTAGAATAGTGTGTAAAAAAGGGCACCTTTACTTATTGCACAAAAATGACATTTTATTTATTTTATATGCCTCTAATAAGATATAAGTGTTTGCCCTTGGTCTACATATTTATAATTGAATTTTTTATAAAGATAATATTGATTCCAATAAAATAGAACTGAAAGGACTAATATGCTTGCTTCATGTATGTGGTCTATTTAATACACACGATTGTGCTTTTACTTGCTTGTTATCTTTTGAGCTATATGATCTCAGGGTGACGATGCTAATGTTTTTAATATTGGGTAAGCCAGCTTTATTTTGAAATGACTATTTGGGAGCATACTTTTCATTTCTGCTCCCACAAATATATGAAGCGAGAACATGAGACCTACATGTATCGGTGTGCTTTTAATTCATATCATACCCCTGGAATACTTATTAAATACTTACTTATTAAATATTTATTATATGTAAATCCTATTCTGTCATAAGTTTATAATTTGTTCATTTTCATAAAAAGAAGACATACTAATGAACACTATTGTAGATGTAGATGGGTTCTCATGGCATACAGCTTTTGCTAGAACAGATAGAATAACTAATATAGTATCTCAAACATTTTACATTTAAAGTTTTAATAAGGGAATTAAGATTATTGTACTTTGCTTTTTAATTGAGTATTAACTTTCATTTAGAACATTGGCACTTTTTAATAGAGACTATTATCCAATTACAAGCAATGATGCACTCTGTCGTTTTGTGTCATTCTCTGACATTTGTGAAAGCAATAAAAAGTTAAATTCTAGTTTTATTGTTTGAAGGGGTTGCATATTATATAAATTCCACTTTTTTCTATGCTTACTGTGCTTCTATGTTTTTTCCAGAGAAGTTCTTCTGTCATGGAAATGAACAGAGAACTAGGGCTCCCACCAAAACAGAAAACTTCAATATTTCGAGTATCACCTAATGCTATCATTAAGCCAGGTAATGTTAACAAGGTGCAGAATTAGGAACATAGTTTTTCATTGCATTCTTCTTAATAATTAAAATCTATTTAGCAGACAAATAATTATTTGCTAAACTAGTATTCTACTGCTCAAAAAATAATACATACCATGTAAGTAAAAGGAAAGAATTAAAAGCTTCTCATTCTCCAAAGAAAAAATATTATTGTCATTATATTAGGTGCTTGTTATCTTACATTTATTTGAAATAACCTTGAGTCAAAGTGAAGTGACTTTAAAAACATTACCATTTTTCATTTAGGCAAAGGTTTTATTAAATCTCAGCAAATTGTGAATAGCTTTTAAAACCATCTCTTTTTCC
The DNA here is from genome assembly GCF_049901735.1 of Notechis scutatus. Classification (NCBI taxonomy): domain Eukaryota; kingdom Metazoa; phylum Chordata; class Lepidosauria; order Squamata; family Elapidae; genus Notechis; species Notechis scutatus. The sequence continues at coordinate 55,560,354 of NC_142025.1, read as the reverse complement.
TATTAAATATTTGTGGGATGGTCACAGGGCAACAAGTTGAATCGAATATGAAACAACTGATTCAGAATTGGGAAAGCATGTGAAGGTTGTGTACTGTCACCTAATTTATTTAAAGTATAGAATGATAAATGATGTATTAGAAATAGAAATAGCAATTAAAATAACAGATATAGCTTTAGATATGTTGATGAACCACTTTTTTGGCTGGAAGTGAGATATATTTCAGGAATCACATGTTGAAGGCAAAAAAACCTTTAAAAAATGGTCTCAATATTTGGGGGTGGGGAGAGCCCTAATTTATCAGTAGGTAGTGCCAACCCCATACAACAAGAATCTTGGGAAAAAATGACAGAATTTGACAGGGTTTGGTCTCCAAGCTTATTTCAATTTAGTTTCTGAATGTTTTGTTACCAGACTAGGTAACATAATCAGCAAGATTTTCTTATCCTATTCTCCTTAGCTTATAAATGTCAGTGGGTCAGTTGTCTGAGAGTCGGAGTTGCCACAAATTGTGGAGGGGGGAGGGGCGAACAGTTGGGAATTGGGTACTGAACTCATGCTGGTGGAGGGTTAGGTAGAGAGAGACATGAGATGCCATGAATCCAGGATTGCTGAAGTCTACAGAGAGCCGGTGAGGAGTATTTGCTGGAGCAGGCTGGCAGAGCAGGCAGCAAGAGAGAAACAGCTGCAGACTGATCAAAGGCCATGAATCCAGGCTTGCTGGAGCCTGCAGAGAGCCAGCAAAGAGTGCTTGTTGGAGCAGGCCAGCAGCAGGTGTGGGCGGGGCCTGTCGTGCCTCCATAGCTAGGTGGCTGGCAGAAGCCAGTAATGCTGGCTAGAAACATTTTTTTTGTATTCAATGGGTGCCAAGCCAAGGCCAGTAAAGATTTCTGTTGTTTTTTTTTTGTAAAAAGTTTTTTATGTTTTATATTTCAAAAACATCTCTTTTAGTGAACAGCATGGTTCCAGGTTTTCACATTTCCATACAAACATGACCTTAGTTACATATTCATCTTTCACATTTGGTTTCATACCATATCATTACATTTCATATTTTATAAATTTTCTCAGATATTCTTATTTCTTCAAATTTATTTTATATATTTTCTATTCCTTTCTTAATTTTTTAAATTTTAAATAGTTCTCATATCTTCACATTCATTATACTTTATATTTTAATCTGTCACATTTGCAATTTCATCACATACTCTTATTTCATTATTCCAAAAAGTTCCATCTTAATTCTAATAATTCAAAAATTTTCCCCTTTAATTACTAATTTGAGTGTACTACCCCTTTATCTTATACAACATTTAGTTAACTCCTCTTTAACTCATAATAATTTATCACAATATAATCACTTTTTAATTATCACCTTAAGAGTTAATAACAATAATCTCATAACTACTTAACACATACACATTTTAAGCCAGATTCCGCATGGTATTTTTCCCCTTCAATTGATTAAATAATTTATAATTTCAAATAAATTAATCTATTCAATTAATCATAAAAAACTGATGTTAGTCTTTTTTATAAGTCTTCATAATTCATTTTAACTATATTCTTAAATTTATTAAACATATTTAGCATACTCATAATAGTTTCTCTTTTTCACATTTATTCCATTTATCTCTGTATGTAATTTAACAATAACAAGTAGTCTAGTAACAAAGAAACATCAGTTCCAATCTTTTCATTTTGAAAATATATATTTTTCTATCTCCTAGATAATTTATTACTTCAAATGCCATTATATTACACCACATTACCTTGCAGAATCCCCTTTCTTAATCCTTATCTACCCATTATCTGTCTTTTGACTAAACAATTTCTTTTGTTAAACAATTTGCATATCTCCTTATTTCCTAGTCCTTTCTTTTATTGCTTTTTTCTTCCATTTTTTCCCCTCCCTTTCTTACTCCAGTTTTTATCCCCCCCTCTTTAAAATTTTCCTCTATAATCCCCTTTTCTGCTATTTCCATTTGCTTTGTTTGGCTTTCCAAATACTTCCCTTCTTAATCGTCTCCTCAAATATTCAAGTTTTAATTCCCATTCTTTTTCTCCTTTGCTTTAATGTTCTTTGCTCCAGTTGTTCGTTGAAGCTGGCTTCTTCTTTAATTAGCTCCTCCCCTTCTGGCACTCCTTATTGTTCTTCATACTCCAGAATAGCCATTTCTAATGATTGCAAAGCTAGGCAGCATGATTCACCTCTTTCATGTAACATTTCTTTTATGTTTCTTAATTCCATTTTTAGTTCCCCAAAAAAGTTCTGCCATTTTTAAACTTCTTTTAGATTTTCTTTATCCCTTTCTTTAGTCTTTAAATCCAAACCAATTGTCCATTAATTTAATTTGACCAGCGTTTACTTCCGGCAATGAACTTCTATTAATTCCTCATTAAGTTTTTCCAAGTTCATCAAACAGTCCAATATCCATAAATTTAAGTTTATGCCAAAATCACCAAACAGTCCCAGAGTAATTTCTTCACACTTCTTTGTTTTATTTTGATATTCTGTGTTTTCACTTTTCACTTTCCAGGGTTTATGTTTTGTTGTAACAAAATTTCTCTTATTTTGTATCAAAATCCACTTTTGAAAGAACCAGGCATTTCTTAAAGAGTCATTGAAATTTTTCCTTTACCATTAGATGGCACTGTCATGTCCAAATTCCATCCTTTTTTCCCCACTTTATTTTCTGTTTAAGGCTTTTAAATTCCAAAAATCCAATAAATCCAATAATCAATTTCTGTTCTTTTTCTTTTTGACACATTCAAGTTCAGCTTTTAATTATGCCTATTTAGTGCTAAAATCATATATTTGTCCAATTTAAACAAGTATCTTCTTCTGGCTTCCTCTTGAATTTGGCTCCTTTCAAAGTTCAAAGCCACTTTCAGCTGTCAATTCCGCCTCCCCCCTTTCTCTGGTCGCCACTTTTACTATCTTTCTTAAAATTTCTTTTTAGCTTAATTCCAAATGTGTCCATATTAGTGGATTAGTGTCCATATGTCAGCTAGTTTGCCTGGTCTCCATGCTGTCTGCTTCTTCTCCGCTCCAGCACGATCTTATTTCCCGAATAGCTTCCCATCTTCAGGGCAGCCATTAAAGACTGCCACTTAGTCCTGTCTTCATGGGAAGTATACCTAGCCAGGGAGGGAAGATGCAGCTCCCCTTGACCCAACTGGAGGTCTCCCCTTCTTTCCCTATCCCTCCGAGGTGGATCTGGTCCCATTTGGGACCCTCTGACAAGGTAAACACGGATCAAAGCCGTGAACGATTGCGGTTTCCAATCTGTCGCTGACAGAAACGCCACCAGAAGCCTAAAGATTTCTGTTGAAGCCCTCAGTATGGTGTCTTCCTTTGCTGGCCAAACTCAGAATGGTGACACCATTGTGGTCAGTTGGTCACTCAATTGGTTGTTCATTTGGAGCTATATTTAAATGTTGAACAGATGATTGGTTCTTTTGTGTATTGGTCATTGGAATGGTCTGGTTTCTTACGTATTCATATGCTAGATCGTCAATATGCTTGTGAATTACTCCTTTGGTACAATAACAGGCTTCAATAAATTTATATGTGTGGCAGGTGCTAGTATGGCCAATGATTTTTGTTCCTTTTTGTTGTTTATTATCTGGGATTTTGGGTCATGCCATTTAACTGCTAGTTGATGTTCATGAAACCTTGTTTTCAATTGCCTTCCTGTTTGTCCCACATAGAATTGGTTACAATTGTTGCAATTGATTTTATATACTATGTTGCTGTTGTCTTCCTTCTGCATTTTGACTTTAGATAGCTCTTTTCTGAGTGTAAATATGGGTTTGTGAGCTATCGTTATTCCTAGGGGTTGCCATAGGAAAAAATTCTGGCAGCCATTTTGGATGTTCTTTTGATGTATGGCAGGACTTGTTTTTGTATTGTGTTTGGCCTTGTATTTTGTTGAGGTTTAGATGACAAGAATCATACAATGAAATTTTTTGGATAGCCATTGTGGAGGAAAACATTGAAACAGTGTTTCTCTTCTGTTTTTCTTAATAACTTGGTGCTGCAGTGTGTTTTGGCTTTTTTGAAAAGGGTCTGGATGCAGCTCTTTTTACGTGCAGTGGAGTAGTGAAATTTAGAATTTTGTCTGTGTGTGTGGTTGTTAATTTGCCACTTTCTTGTCTCGTTATATCAATATCTAGGAAGATTTCGTAAGATTTCTTCCTCACGTGTAAAACTGATCCCATTTATTGAAGCCTGGTATTCTACCAAAGGAGCAATTAACAAACATATTGATCTCGATCCATCATATGAATACATAGGAAACCAGACCATTCCAATGAGACCATTCCAACAAGAAAATCAATCAGCTGTTCAGAATTTAAATATAGCTCCAAATGAACAACCAATAGCATGACCAACTAACCACACTGGCACACAAGACATTTATAAGCTAAGGAGAATAGAACAAGATGCTGCTGATGTTATCTAATCTGGTAATGAAACATTCAAAAACTAAATTGAAACAAGATGGGAGAGCAAACCATTGCTAAAATCTAAAATCTGAGCTACAAATATTTTCTATTATTTCAAAATAACAGAATATTTATATTTTAGTGCCAGAGGAAAATGGTTATAAATTGTAATTGGAATAATCAGATTGCAGATAAATACACAAGAAGCAATTCTTTGTCATAGTTTCATTTACTTTTAGAGAGGGAATCCCTTTGTAGAAATAATAATAATTAGAATAGAGTCATGTCATTACAGCAGGATATTTTATACTTTTCTCAAAATGTAGAAACTGTAATAGATGTGTTTTACTGCAGTTGATATTAAGTACCAAGTAGATTGATTATTCCTTACTTAATCTTCATAGTTGTAGGCAGACATTAATGGTTTCCTATGTGATTTTTTTTTTAGTTAAATTGTTTAATCTCTCTTCATTTACTTTAAGGTACACCTCTATATGCAGCTCATTTCCGCCCTGGGCAGTACGTGGACATCACTGCTAAAACGTTAGTTCAAATTTTATTACTGTTATATCCTAAAGTTTTAAGTACAATTTAATTAGTTTTTCTTGAAAGACTTCTATTTTTAATTAAGCTATTGTTAGACTGCTCTTCAAACATTCCTAACTTATTTGAGTAAAATATGTATAAAATACACTAATGAGTTTTTATAAATATGATAAACCTGCTGCTGGAAATCACATTTTTTCCTACTCTGACAAAATGGTGCTGAATTAGTTCTGAGCGAGTTGTCAGTAGAGTAAGGCAGCTTCAGTTACAGCACTGAGAAATAAAGCAAGGTGGTTTATCTGTCTACTTTCTCTCATTATATAGCTTATTAATATTATTTCAAATGATGGTTCTTGTTTATGAAACACTTTTTGCAGTATCAGTAGTATTAAAAAGTAACAGGTTTGATCTATAAAGCATTTTTTCCTAATATGCTGATACTTTCTTCATAAAAATTTTTTTCATTCCCCTGCCTGCCCTACTAATACTTTGGATTTTAGAAACAAATCTTTGTTTGGATTGTATTACTTTGAACACATTATTGATCCTAAATTGGTAACAAAAAAATCCATTTCTGTGTGGTGGCGGTGGTCATTCAAATGAACCTTGACTGCCAATGATTACAGAGGCAAGTCTGCAATTTTCTTTTGGGGAACTGGTTTGCCATTGGTCTCTTTCTAAGATTGAGCGAATAATTGACCCAAAGTCATCCAGTTTCTATGCTTTTAACTGTTATAACAAATCGGCTGTCATTCTGGTTCTTTACCCAGATGTATATACAGGGATTTTAGTTTCTGTTTTGTTTTAAAAAATAGAACAAAATTTACTTAATTGCCCTCCCACTACAGTATGATTTATAAGTCAGTACCTTTGTTTTGAAATGTCCCAACTAGAATTAGAGATTTATCGTATCACTAAGTTATAGACCTGTTGTATTTGTTCAATTTTGTCTTTATTATCTGATTTCTTTTTTTTCATCTTTATAAGTTATTGTTATTGTTAGTTGTGAAGTCATGTTTGACCCATCGAGACCCCATGGACAAAGTTCCTCCAGGCCTGCTGTCCTCTACCATCCTCCGGAGTCCATTTAAGCTCACACCTACTGCTTCAGTGACTCCATCCAGCCACCTCATTCTCTGTCGTCCCCTTCTTTTGCCCTCAATCTTTCCCAGCATTCGGCTCTTCTCCAGTGAGTCCTTCCTTCGCATTAGCTCTTCTCCAGTGAGTCCTTCCTTCTCACTAGGTAGCCAAAGTATTTGAGTTTCATCTTCAGGATCTGGCCTTCTAAAAAGCAGTCAGAGTTGATCTCCTTTAGGACTGACCGGTTTGGTTGCCTTGCAGTCCAAGGGACTTGCAGAAGTCTTCTTCAGCACCATAGTTCAAAGGCCTCAGTTCTTTGGTGCTCAGCCTTTCTTATGGTCCAACTTTCACAGCCATTACATTGCAACTGGGAAAACCATAGCCTTAGCTATTCACATTTTTGTTGGCAGGGTGATGTCTCTGCTTTTTAGTATGCTGTCTGGATTTGACATAGTTTTCCTCCCCAGGAGCAAGTGTCTTTTAATTTCTTGGCTGCAGTCCCCATCTGCAGTGATCTTGAACCCCAGGAAAATAAAATCTGTCATTACCTCCATTTCTTCCCCATCTACTTGTCAGGAATTGAGGGGGCCGGATGCCATGATATTAGTTTTCTTAATGTTGAGTTTCAAGCCAACTTTTGCACTCTCCTTCCCCTGCATCAAGAGGCTCTTTAGTTCCTATTCACAACAAATTGTGGCAAGTCCTGAAAGAGATGGGAGTACCATACCATTTTATTTGTCTCTTGAGAAACCTATATGCAAGTCAAGAAGCAACCGTGAGAACTGGACACGGAACCACTGATTGGTTCAAAATTGGGAAAGGAGTTTGGCAAAGCTGTATATTGTCGCCTGCCTATTTAACTTATATGCAGAGCACATCATGAGAAAGGCGGATCTAGATGAATCAAGATCCACGAATAGTGCAAAGAAATAGAAGAAAACAATATTGTTTTCTTCTATTTCTTTGCACTATTCATGGATCTTACATTCCAGGTTCCTATAGAGTATAGATCTTTACAGCATCGGACTTTCCTTTCACCACCAGATACATCCACAGCTGAGCAACCTTTTGGCTTTGGCCCAGTTGCTTCATTCTTTCTGATGCTACTAATATTTGCCCTCTGCTCTTCCCCAGTAGCATATTGGACACCTTCTGACTTGAGAGGCTCATCGTCATATCTTTTTGCCATTTGGTACTGTCCATGGGGTTTTCATGGCAAAGATACTGCCATTTCCTTCTCCAGTGGATCACATTTTGTCCGAGCTCTTTGCTATGGCCTGTCCATCTTGGGTAGCCCTGCACAGCATAGCTCATAGTTTCATTGAGCTATGTATGCAAGCCTCTTCACCACAACAAGGCAGTAATCCATGAAGAAGCTTTAGAAGTTACCAGTGGTAGAAAAGTAAGAAGACCACTGTCTTTATTAGAGTTAGAGTAAGTTTTTCATCTGTTACTTAACTAGTAGAGTGATGACCTACTCAGTTAAATAAATTACTCAGATTCCTTAGCTTTACTAGGAAAAGTGCAGCATTGTATTATGGCACAAGCTCAATCAGATTATTCATATATTTAACTTTTTTAACATCAGAATTAGTTTCATGTTCTGTATTGAAAAATAGAATTCCACATGTAAAGAAATATGTATTATGTGGACATTATGTCTAATGAGGTAGAGCATGTAAATGCAGGATTTACCCCAAATAAAAGGAGAAAAAAGATTTTTTAAAAAGTGTCTAAAAGGCCTGAAAGTATCCAAGGCGATATATTACTTTTCATTGACTAATTTTTCATCATGTGAAAAAATAGGTCCATGCAATAAATGTATTATATTGAAAGGATCCATAAGAGAGGCAGTGTATGCACCACAATAATAACTAACAATCTGCAGGCTATTAAGAGCTGAAGCTTGCCATTTCCGTATTCTTAGAAGTTGTTAAAACCTGAAGCAGACACAGGAAGAAAAATGGTTCCAGGAGTGCTGCCTCTTATATGCATGCAATTTGTGTGTTGAAATTGCCTTTCGATTTTATCCCATCAAAGGCACTATTTGTGGGTTATGTGGATAATTCCCATCTTTGCTGTTTTATAAAAAAAGGGCATCTAGCTAAAACTACTGAAATGGACACTTAGTTCTTTGTCACCAGAGATTATATTGCTTGATTGAACTTAACAGGGAGATGGTCAACAATCCAAGACTAAATGTTGTTGCTTCATTAAAAAGGGTAGCAGAAGATATTTGGCATCATAAATCTAGAGAATATCAGGAAAGCTAAAACTTAGCATGAACTGACGCAGAGATAGATGCTAACTAAATATGTTTTCTTTTTTAAAAAATTACAATTTTATGAGATCCACATTATAGATGGTTATGTTCTCTAACACATAAGTAAAAGATAGAGGTCAGCTCTTCCTCAATTCAGTTTTTTCATGATTGGATCTAAAGTCATTTGGCCAACATTTTTATTAATATTTTATTTTTAGTTACAGTCTGGCATCTTTTCATATCATATAAATTTTTCACAGTAACAACTAGTAAGATAGAAAGAATGATTATCAAATATGCAAATTACACGAAGTTGGGCGAGACAACTAAACTGGAAGACTGAAACAGCATTCAGATTATATAGTTACTGACATTTTAGAACCCTTAATATACAGTATAACATTTTTACAAATAATGTTTAAATAAGGTTGTCTTAATCATTTCTGATCCTAATTTCATTGTTGAAATAATTGAGACTGGGAATGTTGAAGTCTTCTCCTGACTTTTTTGATTGTTGCTGGATTGATTTAAATCTGTTTAAGAAGTGCATTTTTTTGATTTGATGCAAGAAATCTGTAAGGGGTTATATCTCTAATCAAAGATTGTTTTGCATTAATATACTCCTAATTCATTGAGAAGCTCAAGAATAAAGTGTACAATATATATGGGATTGAAATATCTCATGATGATATCACTAGTAATGTTCTATTGGGATGTCTGAATGGCCTACTCTGACTTTCCCACCTGTAAAACAGATGTTCCATGAAACATATAATGAACAATTTATTTCAGGGTGAGACCACTGCCTGTAAAGTTTAAGAGGGGAAACAATTCTGGCATCAGGACACCTATCAAATGGGACAGTGATATCTAAGAATTCTATGTCAATGGACAGTCTTAGTCATCCAGGTCATGATTGTCCAAAAGTGCTTTTCAACAGGCTTTGTTTTTTCCTTGAAGATGTTTTGCTTCTCATAAAGGCTCCACTTGCTTTTTGAAAAGCGCCTTTGAGACTAACACTTGTATATACTTTTGTCTACACAAAAAGTAGTGCTGAATGACTATTATTATTTCTGTTAAGTTGTTGCTTGCAGTCTTCCAAGAGTTTATTGGTACTTTCATTCTATAACAGGGATACCAAAGTTTTCTTTATGACCATATTTTCACATTTCCAATTTTGGGCAAAGGCAATTCTTGCTGCTGTTAGTATATGGAATATAATATAAAAGAGGGTTTTTTAAACTATTTTTTTTTGTTTTAAAATCTCTAATAGAAATAATTCTAGTTTCATTTCGATTTTTACTTTTGTAATTTTTTCTAGCCAATTTCTGATTTTCAGCCAATATTTTTTTCCTTTTGGGCAAGTCCACCACATATGGTAGTAGGTTCCCTGCTCATGGCCACATTTCCAACAACTTGCTGAATTATTGGGGAACATTTTTGCGAGCCTCGCTGGAGGTAAGTGCCAGCGATAAAACATTTTATATAAATTCTCCTTATACGTTGCTGATTTATAATTTGTTTCCCATTGGTTTTCCCAATCTTCCAAATTAATACTATATCCAAAATTTTTGGCCCAGGTTATCATTTCACAGTTTCTGCTTCCAGCTTATACCTTAACAAATACTTATACATTCTGGTAATCATTTTTCCTTCCACCCCCTATAAGATTTTATCCAATTCTTGTTGATCCAAATATATCTCATATTGTTCTATATCTTATATTTGGTTTGGATCTGTAAGTATGGCCACCAATCTACCTGTGTTCCTTGTAGCTCCTTGTAGTTTCTTGTAGTTTGGATTTTTCCTTATAGTTTGGATTTTAATTCTCCTTGTTCATCTAATAGTTCTTTATAGCTCAGTGTCTTATTTAGATCTAGCACATTCAGATATACCATAGCTTCCATGGTTGACATCCAGATTGGGATCTTTGTATAGTGGTTTCATTTTAATTTTTCCCAACCCCCTAGTAAGGTATCTTTAATTTGATGTCTTTGAAAGTACGAATGAAATTTATTTTTCCCTTCCCACATGAACGCGTGCCAGCCAATCTGCAGGTCATGTCCTACTAATGTCCTTCTAACTCTTTTCTTCTTCAGATTTACCCAATCTTTCATCCATTTTACTATTGTAGCCTGATAGTAGAGCTCCCAATCTGGAAGTCCGAATCCTCCCTTATTTTTACTACCCTGCAGGAGCTTTAGTTTTATCCGGCCCTTTTTCCCTTGCCAAATAAATTTTGTAATTGTTTTATTTAATTCTTCAAAGAAAGTTCTGCCTAATTTTTTGTTTGAAAGAGGAATGATAACTTAGTATATTCATCTTAATAGAAGCAATTCTCCCTATCAATGATATCTAAAGTTTCCTTCAATTTTCCAGATCTTTTTGTATTTGTTTTAATAATTTTTCATAGTTGTCTACTTTTATCGATGAACATTTAACTGTCAGCCACATCCCAATATATTTCAGTTTTTGTTGTTGTTTGGATCCCCAACTTCTTCTCCAATTCCTCCTTCTGCTTCACAGTCATATTCTTTGTTAATATCTTCGTTATTTATTTATTTATTTTTAGTCCCGCCACTCTGCCAAATTCTTCAATTTCCTGTAACAATATATTTCCTGTTTCCAAAGGGTCTTCTATAATGAATGCCATGTCATCAGCAAATCTTGCGTTTTATATTCTTCTGTTCTGATTCTCAGTCCCTTTATTTCTTGCTTATGTCTAATTTGTGTTAACCTCTGCTGCAATGATAAATAGTAGTGCCGATAGTGGGCACCCCGTCTTATTCCTTTTGATATATTAAATTTCTCAGTTAATTCGCCATTCAAGATTATCTTTGCTGTTTGGGTGGTGTATATGTTTTTAATCATGTCCATAAATTTTTCTCCAAAATTCATTAGATGTAATTGGTTGATGAAAAATTTCCAGTTCAAATTATTGAAGGCTTTTTGTGCACCCATAAACAGCAACGCCAATTGTTTATCCGGGTGCACCTCATAATACTCTAGTACATTCATTATCATTCTGGTGTTATTTCTTAGATGTCTCTTTGGTACGAATCCTTTTTGATTGGGGTGGATGTATTCATGTAAGGTTTTTTTGTCCCTCTCCGCAATTATTGTAACAAATATTTTGTAATCAACATTGAGTAATGAAATCGGCCTATAGTTTTGGATCTGTTGGTCATCAGTATTCTCTTTTAAAATAAGGGTAATATAGGCCTCTGTCCATGAATTTGGGAGTTTTGCTGTTCTAATGTTTCATTGCATAAGGCCAATAATAATAACTGTTCCAATGTGTTTGAATTTCTTTATATAATTCTGTGGGAATCCCATCTGGTCCCAGTGATTTATTACATTTTTGTCTGTTGATTGCCTCTTTAATTTTAGTCATTGTGATTTCAGCGTTTAACATTTCCTTTGTGAGGTCTAGGATTGTAGGTATATTTCTTTCATTCAGATATTGTTTAATCCTTTCCTCCGGTATCTCATCCTGAGTGTACAATGTTGAAAAATATTTCTGAGCAATGGTTTGTTTTTCTTCTGCCAAATGGTGTGGGTTTTCATTTTCATCCTATAGGGTTTGTATTATTTTTTTCTTCTTCTCTTTTTTCAGTTTATGGGCCAACCATCTCCCCAATTTGTTAGCATGCTCAAAGTAGTTTTGCTTCACCATCCTGAGGTTCCGAACAATTCATCCTGTAAAGTTTAGGTTTATTTTATGTTTAGTCACTTCCCTCTCCTTTTTAATTTCTTCATTTTGTGGTTCTTTTTGCATTCTATGTTCCAATTCTTCATGTTTCTCTTGTAGTTCTATCTGTTTTTTTTCTCTTGTCTTTATTCTTTCTTGCTACATATGTGATTGTTAGGCCTTGAATGTATGCTTTGGTTGTGTCCCATAGATCTTGTAATGTTGTTTGGTCTTTTGCATTATCTTTAAAGAATAGTTTTAGTTCTTTTTCTAACATTTGTACATTTTCTAACATTTTTATTCCTAAGGAATTTCTGATTTAAAATCCATCTTCCTCTCTTTTTTCTCCCTTTCCATTTCACTATAAGTGGATTATGGTCTGCCCATGAGTTCGGCAGTATTTCTATTTTCTCTATATCTTTCTTTTGATGGATTTTCTGAATCCATCCACTCCATATCAATCCTAGACCAAGGAACTATGTGGGTTTGAGAAGAATGTGTATCGTCTCTCCTGTCTGTTGAGTTCTCTCCACGTGTCTTTTAAATTTAATTCTTGTGCCATTCTCCATAGAGCTGCTCCGAGCATCCAGAGTGGGAGGTGCTCCAGTCTCTGCACTCACAGGCTGAGCTTTAATTGAGGAACGCTCCTCCCCGTCCACGTGACTCCTCCGTAGCGTTCCCCAGTTTTAGCTCAGCCTCGTGCGAGACAGGCAGTTTCTATCAAAGCTCCTTGGCCGACTCAGGATCTAGGAATTTAATTTCAGGTTTGATCTCTCCTTTTACTTCTTGGCCTCTGCGCAACTGGTCTGTTTAACTTTACTAAAGAGGAGCGTTTTTCGCCCCTCAAGGGGGTAGAAACGGGGGAATAGCAGCACCTTCACGCCCCCCCTCCAAAGCCCCTTTTTCTCCCTGCCGTTTCTTTGCAGCCGCTTCCGCTCACATAGCAGCGGCTCGTTTATTGCACAATTTCTGCGCTTCGTTGTTTCTTCCCCCCACGAACGCCTGATTTAGAGGGAGAGCCAATCTTCCCTTCCTGCCCCTCGATTCAGTCTTCTGTAGGCTTGTTTACTATTGAGGAGGCTAATTCCGTCGCTGAGCTCTCGCGCCGGCTAACGGCCGCCATTTTGGGCGCTGCCTCGTGGCCGGCCGCCATTTTGTTTTCTATCTGTTCCGCTGCGGTGAGTGTTCAGGGGCCCAAAGGAGGACCGGCAGGCCTGTTTAGAGCCGGTTAATCATTTAGGCATTGTGGCTCCCAGTCCTATTGCCTATTATTGAGAGTTGTTGGCTATCCCGCAGCCTGCTCAGAGGCGAAGTAAGAGGCAGCACTAGTACCACCTATTTTGGCTGGGAGGCAGCTGCAGGAGGCTCAATTCTTTTCCTTTTGGCCTCAGCGTTCATTTGGCTTATTGGCTGACCTGATCATTTTTTCCTTAATTTCTCATTATCCCAGGGACCCCTCCTGCATCCGAACCCGCAGTGGCTTCAGTTAGCCGTCTGGAGGTTGAGCGGGACCGCTTAAGGAAAGAAGGGTTTGCCAATCAGGTCATCGATACCATTCTGGCAGCAAGATGGCCCTCAACCACCCCGATATATAATGCCACATGGAGCACTTTCTGTAGATGGTGCCACAAATCGCAAATTGATCCACTCTCTCCATCTATTGCTCAAATATTAGCCTTCATGCAAGAGGGACTAGATAAAGGTCTAGCCTCTAATACCTTGAGACGACAAGTTGCAGCTTTATCAACCGTCATCTCCTGCGACAATATTGGCTCGCTTTCACACCATCCTCGTATCCGAGCATTCCTTAGAGGAGCCACCAATTTACATCCTCCAGCGGTACACCGATACCCAACCTGGGATCTTAATAAGGTCCTCATTTCACTTACTAAGCCTCCCTTCAAACCCCTAAGGGAGACATCACTTCAATTCCTAACATTCAAGGTAGTGTTTCTGGTGGCAGTCACATCTGCACGTCAGATATCTGAAATCGCAGCTCTGTCCATTAGAAAGGATCTCTGCGTTTTTCACGCTGATCGGGTGGTCCTACGACCAGACCCTTCCTTCCTGCCCGAGGTTAACTCAGCCTTTCACAGATCGCAGGAACTCATTCTTCCTAACTTTTGCCCCAGACCCTCTCAAGAGAGGGAAAGACAGTGGCATACCCTTGATGTCAGACGAGCGCTACGTATTTATATCAACCACACTCAACCTTTCAGGAAGTCGGAATCATTATTCCTTTCATTTCAACCTAAGACGCTGGGTTTCAAAGTATCCCCATCAACTATAGGCCGTTGGATCAGAGCAACAATCTCCAAGGCCTACTTAGCACAAGCACTTCCTGTTCCCAGCGGAATAACCGCACATTCCACAAGGAGTGCGGCTACCTCAGCAGCTTGGGCTACTCAGGCATCGATAAATGACATCTGTCGAGCGGCCACCTGGTCGTCCCTGTCACCCTTCATTCGTCATTACAAGATCGATGTGTTTGCTTCAGCAGAAGCGTCCTTTGGCAGACAAGTCCTACAACAAGTTGTCCGAGAACCAGAGGAGATTCCGACCCAGACAGAGTCCCTCCCGTAGGACAGGCCATGCTTTGGTATGTCCCACTCTGGATGCTTGGAGCAGCTCTATGGAGAATGGCGTTGGTGCTTACCTGATACGCCCTTTCTCGTCAAGCTGCGTAGAGCATCCAGCCCCACCCTATTTTAGCCGTCTGGTGGGAATCCTGTTTCGGCCAATGAATCAATGAGTCAAGGAGTTAATGTTTATTACAATAGTTAGGATGAGATGATAGTTGTTTGTCTTCTCGTCTTCGTAAAACTGGGGAACGCTACGGAGGAGTCACATGGACGGGGAGGAGCGTTCCTCAATTAAAGCTCAGCCTGTGAGTGCAGAGACTGGAGCACCTCCCACTCTGGATGCTCTACGCAGCTCGACGAGAAAGGGCGTATCAGGTAAGCACCAACGCCCAATTTATGAAATGTGTTTGATAGCGTTTTCCTCTTTTTCTTGTTTTTTTTTTTAGTTGTGTGGTCTTTTTCTATATCTACAACTGCATTGAAGATGCAGTTATGATACATATATACATATATTTTCCTGTTCTACTACCTTCCGATGCAGCTTACTGTAATATTCTTTTTAGTTGGTATTCAGAGCGTAAATTGCTATTAATAATACTTTCTTTTGGTTTATTTGTATTTCTACCATTAAAGTTCTTCCTTCATTGTCAGCAAATATCTGGTTCGGGTTTAACCATTTTTTTATATACATTGCTATCCTTCTTTTCTTTTTCTGTGCCAATGCAAGATGTAACTTTCCCAATTTAGGTGATTCTAAAATATTGTCATACTGTTATTTAATGTGAACTTCTTGCAAACAGATAACATCAGTGTTCTGTTTCTGGAGTTTGGTGAATACTTGTTTTCTTTTAGTTGGAGCATTTAGCCCATTTATATTAAGCGATAAAAGTATAATTTCTTTGGCCATATTATTGTTTGTACTGAGTTCTCTCTCCTCTCCTTGTTCTTATCTCTCTTTGCGACCATGTCTTTATCCTCTCTACTTCTTGTTGTTCAATTTCTTGTCATTCTTTCACTTCTTGATTTGATCTCTTTTCTTCCACTGATTGTTCCTCCTGGCTTCTGCTCTCTATCTCTTCTCTACTATCTTGTTTTTCATCCAATGTCAAGTAGTGCTCATAAAATTCTTGTGCTTTGTCCAGTGTGTCTATACAAATTTTCTTTTCCTGCCAGGAAATCAGCATGCCTTTGGGGATAAGCCATCTGAACATTATTCTGTTTTTAATTAGCTACGATGATAAGAAGTTATAGTTCTGTCTTTGTTCCCTTAGCCTCCTGGGGACCAGTTTTAGCGTCACAATTTCTTTTCCAGAGTCCAGTGTGTTATTTCAGCCAATATCTTTTTTTTTCAACAATCCAGATCTTCTAATTGGCCCTTTTCTGATTATTTCCCCAATTATCGGATGATTCTATGACAATAATGGAGGTGTTTTTTTTAACTTCCTTTTAAGTTCCAAAATCCAAACTCTTTTAATAAAGTTTTATTGAGTTTTAACAAAACAAATAAAACATCTTATTTGAGTACAGCATCGTTCCGGGTTGTCACATTTCCATACAAACACAATTGTGCATATTCATCTTATGTATTCAACTTCATATCTTATTTCTCTTTTTCCAACTTCTCACTATTTCTCCCTTTACTTCTCTTTTTTTTTATGGTTAACTCATTTTCTTCTTATTCAATTGTATTTCTTTTACCTAAATTTCTATATCTTTTTTATTCATTGTACTTATGCTTTCGTCTGTCTTGTTTACAATTTCATATGTTCTCTTCCAACATTCTTAAGAAGGAAAATTCCCCCTATGATTGCCAATCGAAGTGCAACACCTTTAAATCTTGTTGTTATTATCGTATGAAATCTCATTAAACATTGAATTTGTGCATTCTAAAATTATAACATTCAATTTCTAATATCTATTTTATATCATGTAGATCTCATCATTCAGACTCTGCTTGGTACTTTCCCTTGAAAATGTGAAAAGAAAAATTCTAAAAACATAGCAAAAACAATATATATATATATATATATATAAACATTAGTAAACAAAATAGTTATTCAAAATCATTCTGGGACTGGTATGAACCTTGTAAATCTTTCACGTTTCTTTTCAATATCTATCAATCTTTGAGAACAATTGAAATGTTTCCCTCCCTTCATTATTACTTAACTGTTAATAAGCATACCATTGGATAGTCATACAGTTTTATCTTATAAATTATTTACTATTAATAAGCAAAATAATTATTCAAATTCATTCTAATAACTGGTATAAATTTCCTTATAAATCTTTCACATTTCTTTTCAATATTTTATCAATCTTTAGAAACAATTGCAATGTTTCCCTCTCTTCTTTATTATTGCATTAATTATAAATAAACATACCATCACATAACAATACAGTTTTATCTCATAGATTATTTACTTATTTCATTTCTAACTTATTACAGTATTTCACTGCCACAACACTAACTTTTGTACCTTTGCAGAATCCTCACTTTTAACTTAATTTAACCATTGTCTCTGTGTTTTCTAGCTGAGCAAATACCTTTAATCCTAGTACGTTTCCCCTTTTTCTTTATTTCCTGTTTTTGTCCATCATAAGTTCTTTCCCTTTCTATCTTTCCCCCCTTTTTCTCATCCTTTTTTTTATACCCTTCTCTCTCTAATTTTCTCTTCTGTAATTTTCTTTTCTGCTTCTCCTTGCTGTTATACTTCTTTTTCAGACTATTTTTCTTTTTGGCTGTTCCCTTTGATCTCAAACTTTTAACTCCTTTCCCCCTTTTTCCCCTTATTACCACACTTTGCATTATTTGATCATTGAAAATGGCTTCTTCTTTGTTCCGCCCTTTTTCTTGCTCTTGAAGCTTTTCCTTTTGCTTTTCATAGTTCAGGATCTCCTTCAAAAAATTCAAATACGAAGCCAAAGGATCTTCCTCCCCTTTCTGCATCTTCTTTCTGTTTTTTAAGACTCATCTTCAATTCCTCCAGGAGTGATGGCATTTTAAACACTTTTGAACAACCACCCAATTGACTTGAAGTAAAAACAGAAAAAGAAAGAAAAAATCAATGCCAAAAACTTTTTTTTTAATCACCAAATGATCCCAGACTGTTCTTTCTTGTTTCTTTCCTTTTCTTTTCCTTTCCGTGGGTTACTGTATCTTTTAATAAGATTTCAGTTACAATGTATCCTCGGGAGTCTTTTCAAAGTTTCACTGTTAATCCTTTTTATTTTTCCAGGTGGCACTCCATTTTTTCATTATTCCAAGTCCCACCCCTTTGCCTCCACTCTTCTCCTTTTTAGGGCTTTAAAATGACCAAGAAAAAATATTTATTCCCCTTTTGACACTTAGATTTCAGCTTAAGGTTGCCTATTAGTGTCAAATAGGTTAGATTAATAGATTAATATAAATTTCTTTCCATACCATTTGTAATTGTCAATATAAAGGTAAAAAAACGGTTTTTAACCTCCTTTTGTCTCTCCTTCGCCGCTTAAAGATCTTCTTTCAGAAGTATCCCTCTAGGTACTTTTAGATTCAGGGTACCTTGCTTAGATGTTCTCTGTTGTTTAGCCCGGTCTGTCCTGATTTCCTCTTTGTCTTCCTCCTGCACAATCTTATCCAGTCGTGTTCTTCTTTGAGGTGGCCATTTCTGACCACCACTGCAACCGCCTTCGGGGAAGGGAGTTTAGACCAGCCAAGGATGCGGCTTCCCTCCACTTGGCTAGCAATCTCCCCCCTCTTCACCGCCTCTATGGGGTAGCTTCAGCCCCGAATCCAAAGGACCGGGGCGCTCCAGTGGCGAGCACAGATCGAAACCACGCACGATTGCGGATTTCGGTCTGTCGCTGAAGAGACCCAAACCAGAAGTCACAAAATCCAAACTCTTGAGAAGACCAGATACTGTTTTAAAAAAAATACTGAAATTTTCCTGTACCATTGGGTGGCGCTCTTGTGTCTTTTTACCTTTACCTTTCTTCATTGAGTATAATACTTTTATTAAGTTTGCTAAATTCAATCATTAGCTGTTAATTTTTTTCTTTTTAACACACTCAATTTCAGCATTTAATTATGCCCTTGAAGTGCCAACAGCTCAATATTTATCCAGTTTAATTTCTAAACCTTTGTTGTGTTAAATTATTTTCCTTTAAATTTTCTCTTCCAAGTTAATCCAATACAATAATTCAATCCAAATTTTATAAAACCCAATTTCCTTCTCACTTTCTCTGGTCGCCACTTCCACACACTTTCCCCCAAAATAGTCCTTTATTTTTAATACCAGGGTACAACAAAAACAATGTCTTCTGCTTGCTGCTTCTTCGCTCCAGCACAGTCTTAGTTTCCTGGAGTGTTCTTCATCTTCGTAGTGGCCATTTTAAGACCACCACTGCAGCTTGCCTTTGGGAGAGGTTTTCCTGTCAGGTAGGAGTGTTGTGACTCTCCCCAACCTTCCAAGTGATTCCTCCCTTCTTCACCACCCCTCCAGGGTGGTTCTGGTCTCAATCGGGACCCTCCAGCAAGTGATCTGGGGGAAACCACGCATGATCATGGATTCTGCTCCGACTCAGTCAACGAACAAACCGGAAGTCATGAATTCTTGATAAACATCAAGAAGAGCCATCTGCTTCTGACCAACTGACTCCTCTGCTTGGGAGCAATGTTAGACACGGTGTCCTGCGAGGTCTTCCTATCTCCAGATCATCAGCAGAGCTGGAAGCTCTTGGCCAAGCAGATTCAGGAACGTCAGACTGTGCCCCTATCTATTCTATCTCAGCTTTTGGGGCAAGAGGGTATTGTGCATATCCATCGTACCATAGGCAAGGCTTCATGCACATTCTCGTTACAATGGTTCCTCCTTCTTTATCAAAGGTCAGGCAGGAGCCATTCGGCCATCAAGGTGTCAATCCCCAGAGCGGTTCTCAGGTCCTTCCGGTGGTGGCTGTCACCAAGCATCAGTATGGGCCAGCTCTTCAAGGTGCCCAGCCAAGTAGCCATCTCCACAGATGCCAGACTTTGCAGCTGGGGAGCTAATCTTCATTCAGAGATGGCTCAGGGGCAGTGGTCTCAGTTGGAGAGCACTCGCCCAATCAATTGGCTGGAGCTCAGAGCCAGCCATCTGGTGTCCTCAAACAGTTTCGAGGCAGAGTAATTGGGACCCATGTACTTACAATGACGGACAATGTGGCAGCCAAGGCACAACTCAACCATAAAAGGGGGACCAAGTCCAGGGTCAACAAAGTACAGGCAGATTGGCTTAACAGGACCAAGATAGACCACTCCGAATGGCTTCTTCATCAGGACCTATTCAGGGAAATAACTGGGATTTTTGGATCCCCAGTCATGGATCTGTTGGTTTCCCCAGACAATGCCCACCTCCTCAGGTATTTCACCAGGTTGCCCACACCGGGGGTGGAAGGGATCAAAACCCTCCCTTCCTCATCCATAAAAAATTGTTTTGCATTTATTGTCTCTTTAATGTAGAGTGCTACTCCTCTTTTGCTTTGTTGTGAAAGGGTGGTATATAATTTCCCAATTTTAGGATAGTCCAATACTTTGCTTTATTTTTATTTTTATTTTGATATGAACTTCTTGTAAACAGATTATATCCAATTTTAATTTTTGTAATTTACTAAAAGGCATTTTCCTTTTTATTACCAAATTCAATCCATTTATGTTAATTGATATTTAATTCCTCCTGCTTATAATTACTATAATTAGTTACTTATAATTGGGTTTTGTTGCTCTTATCACTCTTGTTTCTTTTATTTCTTTTGGTTTTGTTCCTTCTCTTGTTCTTTCCTCCCTGTCTCTTTCCTTTCCTTTTTGTTGCTTATCTCTCTCTCCTGTGAGTTCCTCTCGACATCTAATTTCTTCTTCCTCATTCTCTCTTCCTCTTGTGAACTAAAATAATGGTCAGAGAATTGTTCCGCCTTTTCTATTGAATCTAGTCTATCTATTTGTTCCTGCCAGGTCACCAATATTCCCTCTGGTATCAGCCATCTAAAACTCAACCCTTTTTGGTGGCATACTTTCTCATAGGATAGGGAAAATAAGTCACATCTATATTTTTATAGGCATAAAATAAGGGATGCTTTGCTACAAATGTGGAGAGAGATTTTTAAAAAAGCATTGTATGAAAATCCCAGGATGGCTATCCACCATGGAAACAATGATTCACCCCAACATCCATAATGGATGTAGGTAAAATGGCCAGATACAAGGAAATCTTAGACAATCAAGGGAAATTTAAAAATAGAATTGAAGGAGCAGGGAATATCTATAGATTGGTGGCCATATTTGTAGCTGCATTCAAGATTCAAAAAAGACATGGAAAAATATGGGATTGACATTGAGCCACAAAAACTAGGCAAACTTTTTTTAAAAATTTTTTTAACAACAAACATAAACAAACATAAACATAAAACATAAAACCTTCTTTCCATTGTACATTGTGTCGGTCAGTACAAATCTTGTGCACAATATCAACAGTCCTTCCCTTCTAACTACATTATTAAAATTTATTTTACATGAATATGCATATTATATTGTTATTAACTACTTATTGGACTTTACTTATAGACTATATCATCCTTTTCGAGCAAATTTCAGTTTTTAAGATATCTCAATTCATAATATCATTCATTTAATTATAATCCATTATAACATATTACATTGTCTTATCTTTACTCTATCATTGTATTTATATTATATTGTATCCTATTTCCCTATTTTCTTTTCTACCCATTGATAAAATAAATCCCAAATTTTATAATACTCTTTGTCTTCTTGCTCTCTAATTGCTAATGTCAATTTACTCATTTCTGCACATTCCATTATTTTCATAATCATCTATCAGTATTTTCCCACTTTTCTAGTTTTTAGCAAATACAATTCTAGCTGTTGTCAAAACATTTATAATCAAATATGTCAATTCTTTACTGTATCCTTCAGGTAAGATACCCAATAAAAATATTTCTGCTTTCAAGTCTATATGCTGTTTTGTCATTTTTTCCAGCCATGTATGAATTTTTAGTCCAGGATCTCTTGGGTTCCACACACATCCACCACATGTGATAATTCATCCAGGTATCTGATGACACTTCCAACATTTCTCTGATTTATTCTTGAATATCTTTGCTATCCTTGCCGGAGGTAAATGCTACCTGTAAAACATCTTATACAAATTCTCTTTATATGCTGTTGACATTGTTATTTTATAGTTTTGAGACCACAGTTTCTGCCATCTTTCTAAATCTATCCCATATCCAAATTTTTTCCTCCAGGCAATCATTGTTTCTTTAACTTGTTCTTCTTCTAGTTCAACTCCAAGTAAATATCCATATAATTTTTAATCACCTTCTCATTAGTACCTGTCAAAATCCCATCTAATTCAGTTCATTCATTATAAAATCTTGTGTTCAGTCAATTCCTTCTTTTGTTTTTCCACCATATTTTTAACTAAAATCTTGGTTTTATCTTTTTTAATTTTCAATCCTGCTACTTGTCCATATTCTTCAATCTTCTCTATTAATCTGGGTGCTGTTTTTAGTGGTTTCTCTAATATAAAAACCAGATAGTCTGCAAATGCTTGTAGCTTATATTCCTCTTTTTTACTTTAATCCCTTTTATTTCACTATCATTTCTAATGTTTCTGTTTAATACTTCAAGGATCAAAACAAACAGCAAAGGCGACAGTGGACATCCTTGCCTAGTTCCTTTCCTAATATTGATATTGTCTGTTAAATCTCCATTTATCATTACTTTGGTGGATTGCTTTTGGTATATTGCCTTCATAGCTTCAACAAATTTTCCACCAAATCCCATTTGTTCTATTTGTGATATCATAAACGGCCAATTTGCATTATCCAATGCTTTTTGTGCATCTAAAAACACTAAAGCCATTTGTTTCTCAGAGGGTGTTTCATAATATTCCAAAGTGCTCAAAATTATTCTCAAATTGTCCTTAATTTGCCTCTTCAGCAGAAATCCATTTTGATCAGCATGTATAAAATTATTCAGATATCTCTTAAGTCTTTCTGCCATTATTGAAGCAAAATTTTTATAGTCTGAATTCAACAGGGAAATAGGTCTATAGTTTTTAAATTGTTGTGGGTCAGTATCCTCTTTTGGTATTAAGGTAATGTACGCCTCTGTCCATGATTTAGTTATTTTAGTTTCAAACAAGACTTCATTCATCACATCTAACATTGGAATGCTTAAAAGATTCCTGCAAGGTTTTATAAAATTCCGCTGGCAGCCCATCCAGTCCCAGTGCCTTTCTAGTATTTTGTCTCTTTGATGCCTCAGTTAATTCCATCATTGTTATTTTCCCCTCTAGCATTATCTTAATCTCTTCAGATATCTGAGGTAACTTTGCTCTGTGCAAATATTGTTTCACTTTTTCTTCATCAATATTCTCTTGATTATATAATTTTTCATAGTATTTTTGTATTATCTTTTTCTCTTCGTCATTTCCATTACATGCCCTTCCTTGATTATCTATTGGTTGCATTATCTTTTTTGTTTCTCTCTCTTTTTTCAGCTTATATGCCAACCACCTGCTTGTTTATTTGCGTTTTCAAAGAAATTTTGTTTAGCACTTCTAATTTTTTGGGCTAACTCTTCTTTTTCCATCAGCCCCATTTTATGTTTAATTATGTCCATTTGATTTTTGATATTCTTTTTTTGTGGATATTTTTGTAAGTCCTTCTCAAGTTCCCTATAGTCCTCCTCTAATCTCTGTTGTATTCATTTTTTTAAATATTTTTTTCCTTGTATAATCTACTCAGACCTCTGGCAAAGACCTTCATGGTATCCCATAAGTTTTGCAATGAGGTGTCCTCTTTATTATTCTCCTTAAAAAAGAAAGCCAATTCCTCTTCCATTCTTTTTCTTTCAATATTGTATTGTTCAAAGTCCATCTAGATCTTTTCCTCTGTCCTTGCCACTCAATTTGTATTGGATTGTGATCCGCCCAAGTACTTGCTTCAATATTTACTTCTTTTACATTGGAAATCAAATCCATTGACATCCAGATCATATCTATTCTTGACCATGATAAATGTCTATTAGAATACAAGATGTATTGTCTATTCCTTTCGTTTCTTTCCCTCCAAATATCTTGGATGCTTAGTTCCTCTACCATTTTGAGGAAGGATTTTGGCAAAGTCTTTCTATTTTGTCTATTAGTTTTCTGAGTTGTAGAGTCCAAGTTTACATCTACTATTCCATTAAAGTCCCCCATAAGGCATATATTATCATATTCCAATTCAATAATTTTATTGTGTAAATTTTCGTAAAATTCTTCTTGTTTTTCATTAGGGGCATATATTGCTACTAAAAGTGTCTTTACACCGTTATCAATTATTTCCACCATTAATATTCTTCCTTTTTCATCTGTAAAAATTAATTCAGCTTTAATTGTATTTTTAATGTATAGTGCAACTCCCCATTTTTTCTTTTGAGCCAATGTGGTATATAAGTTCCCAATTTTAGTATTTATTAACATCTGAACATGTTGAAAAACTAGACAAACTTTTGATTGGCCCAGAAGAGAAATTGTTATCATAAATATATAACTACCTCTTAGAATTTGACAGAGCAGAGGAGATAATGAAGGGATCTATGATTGCATGGACCAAAATTTTTGGGTACAACATTGAATTAGAGGAGTGGGGAAAAAATTGGAATATAAATTACAAAATAACAAAGTTGGT
Organism: Notechis scutatus; assembly: GCF_049901735.1. Lineage (NCBI taxonomy): Eukaryota > Metazoa > Chordata > Lepidosauria > Squamata > Elapidae > Notechis > Notechis scutatus. The sequence continues at coordinate 55,536,026 of NC_142025.1, read as the reverse complement.
GTCCTATAAAGACAACCAATACAAAATGTTTTATCACTGGCACTTGGTGCCCACAAGACTGGCTAAGGTATATCTAAACTCAAATTGTTGGAAATGCAAACAGAAACAAGGTACCTTCTATCATACATGGTGGTTATGCCCTGAAGTGAAAAAATATTGGAAGAAAATACAAAAGTAGTAACAGGAATTAACAGGAAGCCAAATAGAATTTGCTCCAGAATTATTTCTCCTAGGGATAATTAAAAGAAAATACAATAAAAGGACAAAATATATGGTGTTACATATAATAACAGCAGCAAGAAGCCCCTTTGCGCAGTGTTGGAAGAAAGATTGCATACCACCCAAAGGTTTAGTAATTAGAAAATTTTTTGATTGCGTGGAAATGGATAAATTGACTATAGAGTTAAAAGAAAAAGATTCAGAATACTATGCAACATGGAAGAAATTGTACTATTGGATAGATAATAGAAATAAGAAAAGGAATTGTATACGATTAGAAGTAGAAGGTACAGAAATAGAATGTATAGATTGTATCAGACATGAAATATAGTTGTAAAAAAGGTCACAGTATTGTTTAATATGTGATTGAGATATGTAAAAAGGAAAAAATCCAATAAAATATATATTTTAAAAAACCTCACCCCTTTTTTATTAAATACTTTGTCAAAAACTAATATTCCTTCTTTAAATCTTTAACTCTTCTCGGAATTTGTTTTTCTCGTCGCATATCTAGTATGTATTCTAAATATTTCATCAATATCAGCCAACATTTTTTCTTTGGGCACCTCCAAGGCCCCTGACAACATTTCTGCCATTATCTCTGCTTTTATCCCTTTTCTTGCTCCATGTTCTGAAATCTCAGATAATAATCTGCCCAATCCATTTCTAACCAAATTATTGTTTTTTTTCTTTATTTTGATCTCTTCTACTTTTTGCATCTGTTCTTCATTTTTCGCCATCATTTATTGAAAGTTCTCTACTTTTTCTTTTACTTTCCCTACTTTCTCTTCCACTCTCCCTATTTGTTCTTTCAAATCCTCATGAACAGCTTGTATCATGGCTTTTATATCCTCATGCATTGAAATGGGCTTCTTATGTCAGGGAAAAAGTTAAGGAAGACTCTTCCGAGGGCTTTCTTTAAAATATATATGGATATATGGAGATAAACAAATCCAGGGAAAAACCAGTACACATTCTATTCAAATAGGCACAAAACATGGTCTAGAATTGATATAATATGGATGTCGGAATTGAGAACAAATGTGCAAGAGATAGAGATAGAAACCAATATATGAGCCAATCATAACCCAAAAAAAGTCCGTTGGAAGGGGCGAAAGAAAAGGTCGAGATAGATGTTGCATCAATCTATACTAAAAGATAAAGAATGTACACAAACAACAGTAAAAGAAATGGAATTCTTCTTTAAGGAGAATAAAAAAGAAGAGATTTCACTGCAAAACCTATGGGATACAGCCAAAACATATATCAGGGGATTAGCTATAACTTACATAATGAGAAAATTTAGAAAGAAAACAACATCAAAAAACATCAGAAGAACACAAAAAACTCAAATTAGAATTACAAAAAGAGCGCAAAAGGGACATTTAAAAAATCAAATGGAAATAAGGCCACACTTGGAATACTGCATTCAGTTTTGGTTGCCACAATGTAAAAAAGATGTTGAGATTCTAGAAAGAGTGCAGAGAAGAGCAACAAAGATGATTAGAGGACTGGAGGCTAAAATATATGAAGAACAGTCGTAGGAACTGGGTATGTCTAGTCTAATGAAAAGAAGGACTAGGGGAGACATGATAGCAGTGTCCCAATATCTCAGAGGCTGCCACAAAGAAGAGGGAGTCAATCTATTCTCCAAAGCACCTGAGGGCAGGACAAGAAGCAATGGATGGAAACTAATCAGGGAGAGAAGCAACTTAGGACTAAGGAGAAATTTCCTAACAGTTAGAACAATTAATCAGTGGAACAACTTATCTCCAAAAGTTGTGAATGCTCCAACACTGGAAATTTTTAAAAAGACGTTGGATAACCATTTGTCTGAAGTGGGGTAGGGTTTCCTTCCTAGGCAGGGGGTTGGACTAGAATAGTGTTCGCCAACCAGTGGGCTGGGAACCACTGGTGGTCCGTGAGAAAATTTGGTGGTCTGCAGAGAAATATCCCCTCCAAAGCATCCCCCAAGCAGTTAATCCAGGCTGCACGGGAACGCAAGGCTGCACCACCTACATAGCCCACCCACCCGTTGGCCCCCACCCTTCGGTTGAGCACAAACCTTCAAAGCACTGAAGTATGAGTGGCATGGAAAACTGCTGATGCCACACAAATGCAAGTAGCGTGGTGCTCCCACACCTTCCAGCCATCTCCATCACCACTTCAGCCCTCCTGTGCCTCCGCCCCACTCTTGCCGCAACAGCACCATTACCTCATCCTGGCCAGCCAGGCCTGCACTGCTTTTTGCATGTTGTACCACCTGCAAATTTGCACTGCCACCCCCTATGGTGGAGATTTCCAATCCCACTACTGGCTGGTCCCATATTCCAGAGCTGCAGTAATCACAAGACTGGCCCTTTGGTCAACTCGGAGCAGCTCCTCCAGTCCATGGCAGGCCAGTGTACCCGGGTGGAAGAGCAGCTGCTCCGGCATGACCAAAGGGCCGGTCCTGTGACTACTGCAGCTCTGGAATATGGGACCAACTTTCCCACCAACGTCAGCAAGCCACCATCAGTCAAAATTCATATTAGTTGTCCGCGGTGGTGGTCCCTGAGGTCCAAAAGGTTGGTGACCCCTGGAATAGAAGACCTCCAAGGCCCCTTCACACTCTGTTATTCTATTCTATTCTAATAATATAACATAAATTGAATTAAATGGAAAAGGGCACGGCAAATCATAAGAGAAAAACAAAAACAAAACAAAAGAGAATAAATTGATAAGCAAGATGAGAAGGGGGAATTTTACAGTAATAAAACAAGACTAAAAAGAATAATTCAGTAGTTCTATGGGAAACTATACAATCAAGAAAAAATTTCGGAGGAAAAGATAAAGCAATACTTAGAAAAAGATAAACTACCAAAAATGTCTGAAAATGTGAAAGCAATGCTAAATGAAAGAATAAACGATGATAGAATTAACAGAGGCAATAAAAAGATAAAAGAATAGCAAAACACCAGGACCAGGTGGGTTATCTGCAGAAGTTTATAAACACTTACAGGATACACTAAGCTTGCCAATGATAGATGTTTATAATGAAGAACTATTAGAAGCTGAGATCAAATTCGTGGATAGAAGCAAATATAACATTAATCCAGAAAAAAGACTTAACACAGCTAAAGAACTACAGGCCTATATCACTATTAAATGCAGTCTATAAAATATTTGCATCAATAATAGCAGAAAGATTAAAAATATTTTTGAATGAATTTATCCATCAAAAAGAGAAAAATACAAACGTACAAGCATTTGCAGATGATCTGGTATTCTAGAAGAACCATTGGAAACTGGCCCCAAGCTGATGGGAAAAATAGAGGAATATGGAGAAGTTGCAGGATTGAGAATAAACAAAGAAAAAATCCAAAATATTAGCTAAAAGCCTCACAGATAAGTAGAAAAATGACTTGACAAAGAAGATAGACCTTCAGGTAGTTAAAAAAGTAACCTGGGAATTTACTTAAGAGCTAGATGTACTCCAATCAAATAAGATAACTATATACAGGTAATACAACAAATTAAATTGGACTTGGAGAACTGGAAAAACTTTGTAGCTGTCAATAGTAGGAAAAATAGCAACTATAAAAATGAATATCCTACTGAAGCTACTCTTTTTGTTCCAAGCGATTCCTATAAAACTAGAGAAAAAAATACTTTGACGAACTAAATACAATAATTTTGAAATATGTTTGGCAAGGAAAAAGAGCAAGAATAAGACTGAAAATGCTGCAAGAATCTAAGGAGCTTTGGGTTGCCAGACTGGGAGTTTTATTACCAGGTTTCTGCATTAACTTGGGTGAAAGTGTAGCTAAATTTCAGAAATAAAAGACTGCTATTGCTAAAAGGACATGATCTTCAATTGGGATGACATGCCTTTTTGTGGTACGAAAAGAATAATATACATATTTTCAAAGACATTATGTAAGGAATGCTCTATTCTTAGTATGGAAAAAAAATTAAAGTAAAAAATTATATGAAAATACCAGTCTGGCTGTCCACAATGGTAGCACTGATACATCCAAATGTTATAAACTTGGGGAAAAATTATAACATAAAGATATTTTGAATGATAAAGGGGAACTTAAAACTAAACAGGAATTACAAAACCAAGGGGTGGACTTAGTATGGTAGCCACATTGGCAAATACAATCAAAATATGAGAAAGACACAAAGACATATGGTTTTTATAAAGAGCCAACAACACTTGATTGGATACTACTAGCAACGGATGAAAAATAAATAAAGAAAATATATAGCTTTAAAATGGAAGATGAACAAGTGAAAGAAACAATTATAGCATGAATTAGATAGAATTAGATAAATGGCAAAAACTTTGAGATAGAAATTATAAATTGACAATGGCAACTATCTACAAGGAAAACCTGTATAAAATGTTTTATAAGTGGCATTTGCCACCAGCAAGGCTAGCAAAACCAAAACATGTCCACCAAATGTTGGAAATGCAATCAGAAATGCCCAGTGGCTTGTACTACCATATGTGATGGACATGCCCAAAGGCAAAAAAATTTTGGACGAAAATACATAGATGGTTAGAGAAAATGATAAAGTGACACATAGATTTAAAGCTAGAAATATTTTTGTTAGATATATTACCAGAAAAATATGACAAAGGGAACATATATTTAATACTATATGTTTTGACAGCAATGAGAATTATATTTGCACAACAATGAAAAAATGAGGAAACTCCTGTAGATGAAAATATAATTTTTAAAAAATATTAGTTTGTGCAGAAATGGATAGGTTAACATCAAAGATAAAGGATAAAGTAGATACAGAATATTTCTCAACATGGGATTTTTTTTTTTACCAGTGGTTAGATAATAGAGGTAGAAATTAGAAGTTGGAAGAATATCACTATGTACAAGTAAATATTATTATTATGTATAATAATATTTATAATATTAATATAATATAAATAATTTAAAATTAATATACTACAATATGTATAATAATATTATAGTATAATACTATTATTATGTATAAGCAAATTGACCCAGACAATACACTATTCACTAAGCACTTATATATGTTAAAGAAAAATATATAAATAAAATTTTAAAAAATTGAAAACTAAAACATATAATTCCCAATAATGAATAGTGACAAGTACTGTAGTATACAAACCTCTATGTATGTCTAATAAAAAAACATAATTGGCAACAAATTACTTGCCTTGTTTTGTTGAAGAAAGACAACTAAAATCTGCTTTTAATTTACAGTGAACATTACAAATAAAAAGAACGTTTTATTTTTAAATAGCCATATACAGGTTTCACAGCATAAAACGCTTATGCTGAATATGCAACTTATATAATAATTCTACTAAAAAACATAATTCTGCTATCAAATTGGTTTATGACTATTTAAAAATAATTTAATTTGGCTTGCTTGCTTTCAGAATTGGCAAAGGTTTCCAAGGTGTCATGAAAAGATGGGGATTTTCTGGCCAGCCTGCTTCCCATGGCCAAACTAAAACACACAGACGACCTGGATCAATTTCTAGTTCTGCAAGTATTCTTATTATCTATATTATTTTGATCAGTTCAAAAAAGATACAAATTGAAGGTAGATACTGAATTGAGACATCTTGGTAATATCAAAATCTTCATAAGCTTGCCCCCTTACAAGTTGATAGTGATACAGATTTTGAGTAAATTTAATAAAATTTCTTGGAAATTGTATTAGCTGCCGTGGGGAACCTCTCTATGTGCCTAATTATCTGTGAGTATAGTTAGTCCTTGACTTAATGAGCACAATGGAGCCCCAAATTTTGTTAATAAATTACTGTGGTCATTAAACAAAGGGCCTTGTAACTACCTTGCTCAACAACTACAATCCAAGCTCTCCATTGTTTGACATCACCCACTGATAGGCAGAAATCTGCTGTGGGTTGGGGAGGCATCAGCTAGCTAGACCCACCAGCTCACAAACCCTCTCCGCAACATATCAGATCCATTTACTTTTCCAGCAACTCAGTGATTTCTCCCCCAGAATCCAACTCTTTTGCTAGCATCCTTCTAGGAGAAAATGATAGGAAAGCCAGCATTCTGAAAAGCTCTGCACTAGCTTCACTAGTGGTTTCTCCAGATATGAGGTCTGTTCCTCAAGCGCATGGGAGGATTTCCTCTCCCTGCAGAAAGGGGAAGGGAAATCCCTTGGTACGCAATGGAACAGATTTCAATCCTTCTCTCTTCTGTTTGCAATCTTCACTGCCAATTTCCCCAGAAACCAATAAAGAATATTGCAAATAGCAATCATATGATCACAAGTCACTTGGCAATCAGTCATAAATGAAAACAGGTTGCTTAAGCTCTCTGGGTCATAACTATTGATTTTGGAAGCTGTGATTAATTTGAACGGTTGTGAGGCGAAGGCTTATAAGTCAAGGGTTACCTATATTAACAGGGAAGAATGCAATCATACTAGTAATTTAATGGGCTCCATTCTTCCATGGTATTCCTACGCCAGATAATAAAACCATATTTTAACTAACTTCACTTTGATTTTTGAGACAGGGTGTTGCAAAGGTCTTCAAGGGAAAGAAAATGCCAGGACAATTAGGAAACTTCTATCGGACAGCTAAGGGTCTAAAGGTAAGGCTACTGAAAAATATTCATCTGATTTGATAAATTCTTAGTGCATAAGGATTTCTGTGTAATAGTAAAGTTTGCATATTCCTCTCAAGAAATTCAAAACAATAGAAGAGGCCACTGTCATTTCCACCTGACTTGAAAAATAAAGTCTTGGCTTCTCGTACGATGAAAACATTACATTACTTCAATGTTATAGAAGGACCTTCTTAGTCTTTTTGCCAATGTGGCTGTTAATGGAGCCCAGAAATAAAAACATAGTTTTTTACATGGCCATCTTGTCCAAGATGTTAATGCTATTAAAGATTATCCACCACTGGACTGTTGAACAAATTGAATGGTATATAGCTGTATGCATAAATTCAATAATCCCTGATCATATTTCTAAGTGACCAGAAGCTGACACAAGCTTTACATGGCACAAAGTTAATCATGAAATCAATAAATCAATAAATAAATCAATAAATCTTAGTTGCTGAAGAATGCATAGAGAAGCTGTTATTTAGTGTTGCAAAGTAATTATTAGAATTTTGTATTGGTCAAATGTGATTAGACACACAAGAAATTTGTCTCCAGTGCATAAGCTCTCAGCAGTAGAGATAGATTATTATCAAAATCATTGTGAAAATACATTCATCATAAAACATTAGATACAACAGTTAGAGGATAGTCAATAAGCAATCAACATAAATCATACTAGGATACTAAGTAAATAATAGAAATCCGTGATGGCGAACCTATGGCACGCATGCCAGAGGTGACATGCAGAACCCTCTTTGGGGCACATGAGCTGTCGCCCCAGCTCAGGTCTCCTGCACATGCGCGCAAGCCTCCCACCAGCCAGCTGGTCTTTGGGTCCCTGCCGTGCATGTGGGGGGTGGGTGCATGCACAGGAGTGGGGTGTATGTGGGGGCATATGCATGCATACGGGGACGACACGTGCATTGCATTTTGGGATGTGTGCACGCGCTTTGAGTACTTGATGTCAAAAAGGTTAGCCATCACTGATATAAATCATAAGATACAAGCAAGAAAGTTATAGTCATAGGAAGATAAGGAGATACATAATAGGGAAGATAAGAATAATGATGTTAAGAGTTTGCAGCAGAAATTCAAGTCCAGAAAACACACAGATGACTGATTCAGCAGGATCATTAACTTCTTTATAACACATTAACATATTGAAGTAAAGTTTACAATACCATTAGTAGATTCTTTCAATGTAACATAAGCAAACACACAGGCAGCAGCAGCTCAGAGCAGATATCAGTTTCAGCAAGCAAGCTAGTTTTTTGTTTCACTTTAGAGCTGAGCACAAAACAGAGATAAACCACGCCCAGATTCTCTCTTTAAGTTTCAGTCCCCAATTTATCTCTCATTGGCTGACCCTATTACTAAGCTCTATTCCAGTTCATGAATATACTCTGACAAATACTGCCTTTCTAGACAACTTGACAGTGTTGTGGGAATTAGTTGTTTAGCAGAGTGATGGCATTCGGGGGGAAAATGTCCTTGTGTCTAGTTGTTCTGATGTGCAGTGCCCTATAGCATTGTTTTGAGGGTAGAAGTTGAAACAATTTATGTCCGGGATGTGAGGGGTCTGTAGATATTTTCACAGCCCTCTTTCTGGCTTGTGCAGTGTACAAGTCCTCAATGGATGGCAGATTGGTAGCAATTGTTTTTTCTGCAGTTCTAATTATCCATTGAAGTCCGTGTTCGTCTTGATTGGTTCCAGTGCCAAACCAACCAATAGAGGTGCAGATGACAGACTTATTTAAAGGGAATACAAACTTTTCTCCCTGCCATATTTACACAGGGATTTAAAGCCATAAACAACAACTATATAACCATTTTTACTTTTATTGAAAGAGACTACATAGCTGTCTTTTTCTTAAGTTTCTGTTCTTCTTACTTCCTCATAAAGTATGTGTTTTTTTACTTTAAGTTTGTTATAAGTCAATAACAACAACGTGTTAATTCCTACTGGATAATTTTAATCTTACAGATATGGCAAGTCAATGTGAAGCACAATATTTTATATGTACACGGAAGCATTCCTGGTCATAGAAATTGCTTAGTAAAGGTAAGTTTGAAACTTGGACTTGAACAGTGAATGGCTTACAATAGGGGTTTGTTGTATGCATGCCAGGATGGGGTGGGCCAGGTCTGTGTGCATGTGCTCCCACTGCCTCCTGTGCGCACATGTGCCTGCCAGGATGGCATGAGCCAGGCCGAAGCAACACGTGCGCCTGCCGGGATGAGAAGGGATGGGCAGGACAGGCCGGCCTTTATGGTTTTCAGGATGGTCACAGCCTTTCAGGTGTGTGTGCATGGTGGGGAGGTGTCCAGCACCAGGGAATGCATAACTGGCCCTCAAAGAAGCAGACATGGCAGGCAGAGTGGGAGGAGGCACATGATATGAACCACTGGATGCACTGCTTCATCCCATGTGACTGGGATAGAGCAGATGGCTGCGCGGTGCATCCAGCAGGCCAGACAGTGTGCCTCTCCCCTGTGCTTCTTATCTTCGGCTTCTGCTGCCGCTGTGAGCGAAAACAAGATGAGGAGGATGTGGGGCGGCTGCTGCCTATTCCATCCCATCTCTTTTGGCTTGCGGTTGGAAAGCAGGTTGCCGCTAGTCATCTCCTTGTCCCCCTCGTGGGCCTTGCCCATTCCCAGCAGACAAAAGGCGGCCACCACAAGCAGGGAAAGCTCAATCCCCATCGGCGCTATGGCCACCCAAGCCCAACCAGGATCGTGTGCCCCCCCCCCCAATCTCTGCTGGGCCTGGGCAGCCAGGGCTCCAATAGGGATCTGGCTTTCCCCACTCACAGTGGCCATTTTTGACTTACAAAATATTAAATTTTCTTATCATGTTATATAAGATCCTCTGTCACACAGACCTCTGCTTGTTTTCTACTGTTTTATTAGAAAAAGCTGAAATATTACTACTATTACCAGTCAAGTAAAAACTTTGAAGAGACCTTTGTTTGTTCCATCTGTTATAATTATATGCACATACAGAAACCATTATTAACATATCTACTTAAAAGCTACAGGGCCTGAATTAACATATAAAACACACTTTTCAGTGTATGTGAGTCATATTAATGAGGTATCACTTCTCTTTTAATAATTTAAAAGTCTTGCATTCTAACTCTTCTTTAGAGAACAATGTCAAAGTTCTTTGTTTGCATACAATATACAAGCTACCACTGAAGCTCTGAGTTTTTGTTAGCTAGCTGACAGGGAAACCAAAGGTGAAAGAAACAATAGCATCTAGCATTGTTTCTTGTACTGCCCTCTGGTGCTTTGGAGAATAATTTGACCCCACTTCTTTGTGGCAGCCTCTCAAACATTGGAATACTGCTATCATGTCACCGCTAGTTCTTCTTTTGTCTAGACCAGTGGTTGCCAATCGGTGGGCTGCGGCCCACTGGTGGTCCGTGAGAAAATGTTGGTAGTCCACAGAGAAATGTCACCCCAGCACCCTCCCAAAGCAATTGATCCAGGCCACGTGGGAACACAAGGCTGCGCCACCCACATGGCCCACCCATCCACTGGCCCCCACCCTTTGGCCGAGTGCAAACCTGCAAAAAGCAGCACAGCCCTCACTGGCCAGGACAAGGTAATGGTGCTGTTGCAGCAAGAGGGGGCTGGCGGCACAAGTGGGCTGAAGCGGTGATGGAGATGGCCGGAAGGTGCAGGAGCTCCGCGCTACTTGCATTTGCGCGGCACTCCTGCAGCTTCCAGCTTGCCTCTCCTGGCCTAGGCTCTTTCTCTCTGCCCTGGGCTGTAGGGACAGCCTGGGTCAGGAAAATTACTGGGTGGTGGTGGTGGGAGGGGGTGGAGTGGGCGTCGGTGTCAGTTTTCTCGTCTCTCTCAGTGCTCTGTTCTGCCCCCCGCCCCACAGCCCCAGCCATCACTACCCAGGAAGGCATAGGAAAAGTGAGCAGAAACATAGCTCAGCGCTGGAGCGAAAGAGGTGAGATTGAGGAAGGCGCAAGAGAAGACGCAAGCTGCCACCTTTGCAAAGCGCCACTTTCTGTTGCCTGTGCCTTCCCCAATCTCCGCTCTTTCACCCCAGCGAGAGCTATGTTTCTGCTTACTTTCTTTTCCTGTGCCTTCCCCAGGCAGCGATGGCTGGATTTATGGGGGAGGCAGCAGAAACATCAGGGCTGTTCTCCCCCCTCAGCAAGCCAGGCCTGGAGGAATGCGAAGAATTGCGGATGAGGGCCGGAGAAATGCGTGTTGGAAATGCCAACACACATTTTCAGCAACGTTCTCCTCTGTCCCAAAATAGGATTGAGTGGGGAAAAGGGAGCAGGAGGGAGGGTAGGAGGGAAGGAGAAGCTTGGTTGGCTTTCCTTTGGCATGGGGCGGTGGGGAGACCAAATGCCCAGACTAAAAGAGTGCCAAGGAAAACAGGCTCCTAATAACCAGCCTGTTTGTGCAGGTGAGAACTCGACTTTTCTGGGCTTGACACCCCCCCCCCTTTCAGCCTCCACACAGGGAGGGACCCTTCTCTGCTTGGAAGCGTCAGGAGAAACCTGGAGCTTAGCCTCAGGGCTAAGTAGAGTGGAGGCTGAAGGGGGGGTGTTGCCTGGTTATTAGGAGCCCGTTTTCCTTGGGGCTTCCAGCCCAGCCCTCCTTCCTTCCCCCAACTCCAGGCAGCTGCACCTGGCAAAGTAGGGAGAGGTTTCTCCCCCTACTTGGGGGAGATATGAAATGACAGGAGACCAGATGGGGGGGCTCTGCTTCAGTTTGAGGGGGAGCCATTTCCTCCCCGTCCAGATCTTCCCCACTCCAGGCACCATGTGGCTTCTTTTGAATCCCAGCAGTGTTAAAGCTGCCCTACATAAGAGGTACAACAGACAAAATCAGTAAGATACTACACAGGCATCACATCAAGATTGCCTTCAAAACAGACAGAAAAATAGCAGCCATCCTAAGAAACCCCAAAGATAAAATTGACCTGGAAAACCAAGGCATATATGAAGTCCCCTGCACATCATGTCCTGCCACATACATCGGACAGACCAATAGAAGAATAAGTACCCACCTTAATTAACACAAAAATGCAGTAAAAAAGCTGGAACACACTTCTTCACTAGTCCAACACATGAAAGCCACAGGTCATAGCATCGACTTCCATGGCACCAAAACCCTAGCCACTATAGAAAACCCCAGCTACAGAATTATCAGAGAAGCCATAGAGATTGAAAAATGACCTGAAAGCATGAATAGAAGAGATGACTCCACTAGACTGTCAATTATCTGGAAGCCTGCACTCACAAACAAAAAACTCTCCACACCACAAACCAAACAGACCCCCCCGATACACCCCAACCAGGCACCCCAAACACACCCCAACCAGGCACCCAGATGAAACCTAGCTTCCTAATAAATGATAGCCGTCCGTTTACTTGGAGCCAAGCCGCACTAAAAGCCAATACAGGAACACAATGTTGCCAGCCAATCAAGACAAAAAAAGCCACAAAACAGACAGAAGATATTAGAAACACCAATCAAGCAGAACACAGCAAACTCCAAGACCAATAAACACAGACCAAGACTCCCAACCAATCAGGATGAAGAAAAAACCATTCTAACAAAGCATGGGGCTAGCACTAAATTTAAAACAGAAATGGCAGCGAAAGCCTGACACACAGACGAACACAATACAGAAGCCTGATGTTGGCAGATAACATTCTGCTGAAACTTCGCTACAACTTTAAAAGCGCAACTATAATGACATGGGAAAATACCGGAACAAAGCTGAATACCATATGTATGTATGTATATGTATATGTATATATGTATATTATTTTTTTAATATTAAATTTATATTTAATATAAAAAAATAAAAAATTTATATTAAATATATTATCTTTTTTTAAAATTCGTATTAGTGGTCCTCGGAGTTTAAAAGTATGAGTTTGGTGGTCCCTGAGATCCAAAAGATTGACGACCCCTGGTCTACACTAGCTAAACTCAAATCCTGCTGTCCTTCTTCATGGTTTAGTCTCCAGACCTTTGATCGTCTTAGTTGCTCTTCTCTGAACCTTTTTCAAAGTCTAAACATCATTTTTGTAGTGTGGTGACCACAATAGGTTGCAGTATTCCAGGTGTGGTCTGACTAAGATTTTACAAATTGGTACTAATACTTCACGTGATTTTGATTCTGTGTTTATAGAACCCAGGATTTTATTAGCTTTTTAGCTGCTGTCACATACTGCTGGCTCATATTCAAGTGATCATCTGTTAAGACTCCAAGGTCCCTTTCATAGTTACTATTTTTGAGCCAGGTCTTGCCTACTCTGTATTTATATTTTTGGTTTTTCCTGACTAAATGTAAAACCTTGCTTTTTTCCTCATTAAAATTCATTTTGTTGGATAGGGTCCATTGTTCAAGTCTGTTAAGAATTTTTTGGATCCTGAGCTTGTTCTCTGGGGTGTTGGTTATTCCTGCGAGCTTAGTGTTATCTGCAAATTTGATGAGTTACCCTTCTATTCCCTCATCTAAGTCATTTCTGAAGATATTAAAGAGTACTGGGCCTAAGACGGAACCTTGTAATACCCCACTGCTTCCTTCCATGTAAATATTAAGAACTTCTTGTTGAGTATGGTTGATCAGCCAGCTACGGATCCATCATTATCTCAGATGTTGTGGTGATCTTGTCTATTTCACATTTTTCTACCTTAACCAAGAAGTAGGTTGTGGTCTACTTTGTCAAATGCCTTGCTGAAATCTAAATATACTATGTCCACAGCATTTCGCTAGTCTACTAATTGAATCACTTTATCAAACAAAGAAATAAGATTAGTTTGGCATGATCTGTTTTTAACAAACCCATGCTGGCTATTAGTTATAATTTTATTTGTTTCTAGATGTTTGCAGATCTGTTTTTTTAATATCTTTTCCAGGATCTTCCCAGTTATTGATATTAGGCTGATTGATCTGTAATTTCCTGGGTGTCTTTCCCCCACCACCACCCAAAAAAATGGGAATCTCATCAGCCCTTTTCCAATCCTCAGGTACTTCCCTGGTGCTCCAGGGATTTTTGAAACAGGTTCTGAGATAACATCTGCCACCTCCTTCAGAACTCTGGAATGTAATCTGTCAAGTTCCAGTGATTTATATTTGTCAAGGTCAGATTGGTGTTCCCTTACCATTTTCTTGCTTAATTTTTATTTCTAGTCTGTCTTTTACAGTAGGTTTTTTTTGGGGGGCAGGTTGGGTTATAGTTTCTTTTTGTGTGAAAACTGATGCAACGAATGAGTTATACAGCTCTACTTTCTCCCTACTGCCTGTTATTTCCTTGCCATATTCTCTTTTTAGTGGACCAACTGTTTCCTTGACACTTTTGTTATTTATATGTTGAAAGAAATTGTTTTGGTATCTTTGACTTTTGTTGTAAGTCTTTGTTCATTCTGAGCCTTTGTTTTCTGACCATCTTTGCAAGTTATACATGACCTATGTCTGGGATTATTTATTTAATGGATTTCTAGGGCCCAATTCAAACAATCTATTGTATGTAATATTAACAAAAACAAGCAGAAAATATCCATTCTACATTTAAAAGAAACCAACCTAGTACTTTTCATTTGGTGACTACTTAAATTATCAACCATTTGCAAATACAGTGGTATTAAAAATGTATTTTCTGACCTATGAACCCATTTATGATCATGAGAGATTTGCCATAAAAAAACAGACTTGACAACCAAGAAACCATAAAAAGCTATTTTTATTCAAGATATTTGCAAATAGGACCCCCCTCTCTCAAATGAGTACCTGGGTACTTTTCCATCCCTAAACTCCTCCCAAACTCCTCCCAAACAGTCATCTCTGGAAACTACCTTGTTCCTATCACCATATTTCCTGTTATGTTCATCTAACACAGTAAGTCATTAACAAGCTTCCATTAATGTTATTTTCACTTTTGAAAATAACAAGTTACAAAACATGATATGCTGGTTACAAAATATGATATACTCTTATATAAGCATCCAGAAATCATTCTAGAAGGTAACATCTCGAACAAAAATGGAGTCCCTTCCATTCTATATTTTCTCAGGTGTAATTTGCAATACATATGTTATTTCCACATATAACAGATCCAATTTTATGTGCCTGACAACATTGCATGCTGTATTGAAAATAATACTGTTATAGCTCTTGAGAGAACTTTTGTCTGAATGTGTAATGGAATGTGAGAATAAACTTGGAAGATAGAGGGGAGAGATTCTGTCTAGGGAATGAGAAATGGGTGCAGAAAAAAACTTAGAAAGGATCCACTCTAATTCATCAGATCAGGGGTCGCCAACGTTTTGGACCTCAGGGACCACTAAACTCATAATTTTAAATCCGCGGACCACTAATATGAATTTTGACTGACAGTGCCCTTGCTGATGTTGGTGGGAAAGTCAGTCCCATATTCCAGAGCTGCAGTAGGATGACTAAAGGGCTGGCCCTTTAGTCATCCCAGAGCAACTGCTCTTCCACCCGGGTGCACTGGCCTGCCATGGGCTGGAGAAGCTGGTCCGGGATGACCAAAGGGTCAGTCTTGTGACTTCTGCAGCTCTGGAATATGGGGCCAGGCCGTGGTGGGGTTGGAAATCTTTGTGGCAGGGGGTGGCACATGTAATGTGCAAATTTGTGGGTGGTACAACATGCAAAAATCAGTGCAGCCCTGGCTGGCCAGGATGAGGTAATGGTGCTATTGCGGCAAGACGGGGGGTGGGGCAGAGGCATGGGTGGGCTCAACTGGCAATGGAGATGGCTGGAAGGTGTGGGAGCGCCACACTATTTGCATTTGTGCGGCATCAGCAGTCTGCCTTCGCTCAAGAAGCCCGGCCAAAGTTTCCTGCGCCACTTGCACTTCAGTGCTTTGAAGGTTTGTGCTCAGCTGAAGGGTGGAGGCCAGCAGGTTGGTGGGCCATGTGGGCGGCGCAGCCTTGTGTTCCTATGTAGCCTGGATTAACTGCTTTGGGGGGTGCTTTAGAAGGGACATTTCTCTGCAGACCACCAAAATTTTCTCACGGACCACCAGTGCTCTCCAGCCCACCAGTTGGTGACAACTGTATTAGATAGTAAAAAGAAACAGTAGGAGATCTGTA
Source organism: Notechis scutatus (assembly GCF_049901735.1). Classification (NCBI taxonomy): domain Eukaryota; kingdom Metazoa; phylum Chordata; class Lepidosauria; order Squamata; family Elapidae; genus Notechis; species Notechis scutatus. The sequence continues at coordinate 55,520,073 of NC_142025.1, read as the reverse complement.
CTTTCAGACTTGCATGATTCTATTAATGTAGCCTTACAATAAAGTAGGATGGTCTCATCTTGTCATGTTTCCCATGTGCTCCATTTGTGAGACTGACAAAAAAAGATGGCAATAGCTAATAATCTTCACAGCATTCCCACTCACCCTCATGTGTGTGGGTGTGTGTTATGTGTTCACTTATTTTCCATTTCACCTAACAACCTGAACATTTGAACAGAACTTGGTTGCTAAACAAGGAGTGAGTATATGATATTGTTCCTTTAATTTTTATAAAGCACAATAGTTTTCATAAGAGAAATTTCACAGATTTCCCCAAGAGCTTATTTAGACTCTAATGTTATCAAAATTCCTTGATCTTCATATACTTTCTAACAGAGCTGGCAAGATTTATCACTTCTCTAGTTCCTGGGAGGAAGATGATGTTTTTGCTTTTTTCTCTTGTCCTAATTGGTGCCATATTGTCTCCTGCTCCTTAAAACAATTTCTTTCAGCTGTGCATAACATGCAAAACATATATGTAAAGGAAAATCACTTTGGAATGTTTCTATAATCCCTACATCTACAATTTCCATATAAGTAAAATTCAGTGTCCATTATTTTCCCAGTGGTATGACCTTGTGGAAAGTAACATCATTACCTTGTCCACTATGGAATTCTTTGTAGAATTCTTTATTGGCCAAGTGTGATTGGACACACAAGGAATTTGTCTTTGGTGCATATGCTCTCAGTGTACATAAAGGGAAAAAATGCATTCATCAAGAATCATGATACAACACTTAGAGATAGTTATAAGTTATTAATAAGCAATCAGATCATGTTAGGAAACAAATAAAACAATACAAATTGTAAAGATATAAGCAACAAGGTTATAGACATAAGTGAGAAGAGATAGGTATTAGGAAGTGTTATTATAATCTAGTAGTAGAGGAATAATAGTAATACAGTCTTAGTAAATAAGTTGACAGTGTTGTGGGAAATAGTTGTTTAGCAGAGTGGCAGATGGCATTCGGGGGAAAACTGTCCATGTGTCTAGTTGTTCTGATGTGCAGTGCCCTATAGCATTGTTTTGAGGGTAGAAGTTGAAATTGAAACAATTTATGTTTGGTTGCAGAGCCAAACCAGACTGTTATAGAGATGCAGATGACAGAGTCAATAATTCCTCTGTAGAATTGAATCAGCAGCTCTTTGGGCAGTTTGAGGTTTCTGAGTTGGCACAGAAAGAACATTCTTTGTTGTGCTTTTTTGATGACGTTTTTGATAATAGATGTCCATTTTAAGTCTTGAGATATGATAGAACCTAGAAACTTGAAGGTCTCTACTGTTGACTATCTAGTATTGTAAGAGGTGGTCGTATAGGAGGGTTTCTCCTAAAATCTACTACCATTTCTATGGTTTTAGTGTATTTAGTTTAAATATTTTATATTTAATATAAGTTCCATATCTTCTTATCTCAGGTGTGGCAAATAGGTATCCTAGGATGTAGCAGAAACTTTATGTGTTTGTTGTTTTTTCTTTTCCTCTCTCTTTTCCCTTCTACTCAAAGAAGCTACACAAAATAGAATGTAATCTGTTGGTGAGTTTCAGAAGTTATTTATCTCAACGGTATTCAGAGTATTATTGTCTGTCCCTTTTTGCTCTGTTCAACATATTTTGAAGTGTGTCAACTCCACAGAGATTTGGAAGAAGTGCTTTGAATCTTGCCTGAGCACAGCATTTCTCTCTTATTGATTAAAAGGTGTTTTTTTATTTCCATGGGAATTAAAAACAACAGCTCTTTAATGAAAGATTTAGAAAAACTGCATCCTTTACTAGGTTTGTGCTGAAGTATGAACAGCCCTAAAAAGTGTCATCAAACTTTCTGATGCTTTAAAAATGAGCAGATATTTAATATTTAATCCACATGCAAGATTACAGTCTTGATTAGCGAAATGTGCTATACTCAGTAATACTGTAAGTAGCTGACTAGTAGCATCTGTTGTCCCAGGAAGGTATTGACTGAAATTAAGATGTAGAGAAACCAGGAGAAGCTCTTGGATGAATTTTTTTAAAAAATGTAATTGTGATGCCACAGAGCAGAAAGTGTAACCCTCATTGTATAGTCATATGAAAAGAGACTCTATACCTGTAAAAATATAATTTGATTTTTTGGCTCAGAATGAGTGTAAATTCATCTACCCTGTTTCTCCAACAATATGGCCTCCCCCAATAGGAAGTCCCAGCATGTTTTATAGGCATGAAATGAAATTAAGCCCCTCCCCCCAAATTAAGGCCTATATTAAAACATGCGAAATGGGGGGGAATGGTGAGGGGGCGGCTTGCCGTTAGGAAGTACTTTTGTTGCACACCCAGATATGGTGCTGCCTGCGTTGACCCCGATACTAAGTGCCCCACCAACGCCGAGGTCAACATCCAAGCCATCGCCACCCACCCACCCAAAGATGCAAGGGGGGGAAAAAATTAAGTCACCCCCGAAAAGACAGCCTAGCCATTTTTTCGGGGCTCAAAAAAAAATAAGATCCGGCCTTATTATATGAGAAACACGGTATTATATCCTAATAGGCTGTCTAGTTAAGGTTTGTTCAACAAATATTTTTTAAAACACTTAATTGCACTTCATATGTAAACAAAGACCATGAAGCAATTATTTACTTCCAGTTCCAAATCACTCTTAGCTAATAACTCATTTTTATGCATGAGTTGCCAGTCTGGAGAAATGGTTAAATTGTTGTAAGCCAAGGGTAAGTCAGGTTCATGTTTCAATCTCAGCCATAGAAATTCTGACTTATTTTTATTCAGTCACTCTTCTTGATCCAACATACCTCCCAGGATGATAGTTGGGGGGGTGGGGATGGAGAAGGGAGTATTGTGTGTCCTGCATTGAGGCAGTACTGTATATAATCCTGAGCAACTAAACTAACAAATGAATTCAGTGACTTTGGATCCTAAACTAATATTTTAATAAAAGATTTTTTTTTGCTGGAGGCTTTATTATCAGCAGGTATAAAATGGTGTTCTGATGTAATCTTTAGTTGCTTGGCAACCATTAAGCCAATATGGATCTTGACAGAGACATGTTTAGAAGGCATTCTTTTTAGTAAGCTGAATATAGCTTAAATGAATGGCATAAGTTCTTTCTGAAAATTTAATTTTAAAAAAACCTTGAACATTACTATCTTTAAACATAGTTGCATGCTCACCATGCATTATATCAGTTTTTCTTTATAACAGAAAAACTATGCAAATAATTTTGTTTTCTATTTTTAATATAAATAAGCTGAAATTTATAATACATTAATCAGCTTCTTGGTCCATAATCTTTATAATAGTATAAATCTTACAATCTGTTTAAATAAATAGATGGTATATAAATGTATTAATGTATAAAATAAGCAGTTCAAGTCCTGTATTGTGAAGGCCGAGATGTAAACTTTGAATTAGCAAACTATAAAACTTTGAGTTTACTTTTTATGAAAATGATGTTAAATCATTGCTTATTAATGATAATGATATAATGATATCCTTGCTGTATTCCCATAGCTGAATTAAGAAGAATTAATAAAGCAAAAAAGAATAAAAGCAGTATTAAAAATGTTTCTTAATATAAAATAGAAATAAAAAAGAAATAAAAAATTTGAAAGGAAGAGGTGATAAAAAAAGAGGTGATAAAATGAAGAAAGGAGGAAAAAATCAAAACAAACCAAAAGTAGTAACTTTTGACTTTTTTCAATGTAGTAAGATACATAGTAAAGTTAGAATGCCAACTTTTTAGTTTTGGCAAATAATAACCACTAGCCATTTATTTAACTCAGTTGTCAAAAAACAAAGTTTCAGTGTTTTTAACGCAGAAAGTCCAGAAGTGGTTTTTAAATAACTGCAATATTATTTACATTCTTATTCCTAATTAATGCAATCAGTTTCACCACCTCCACCAATTCCATCATCTTTTCAATCCATTTCTCCATTCTGGGAGTTAACACTGCTCTCCATTTCTGGGTATATTCTTGCAGCTGTCATCATGTATAGCAGTAGAATTCCAGATCCCCCACACCCCAATTCTTTAATAATTCTAAAAAGTTCTAGTTTGCATTGTAAATTCAGTTTTAAATTTTTTTGAATTAACCATGATCTGTATCCAATATTTCTTTGCCTTATCACCAGGGGTGGGTTTCTACCGGTTTTGTCCACTTCTGTAGAACCGGTAGCTCTGAAGAGCAGCAGACATAGAACCAGTTCTACGTCTGCTGATGTTTTTGGCTACCTGCCCATCCGGGCTCTTACCTGACCTTTATTTCCTGATTTTTTCAAATTCAGCTGCCGTGTGAGGCACAGCTGCAGTTAAAAAAGCAGGAAAAAAGGGCTTTTTGAAAGGCTGCTTCTCTGCACGTACCATGCTGATGACAATTTACAGGTGTGCGCTGGCAGCGTGCAAGGAAGCACATTGTAAATCACTGAACCTCGTAAATGACTGAACTGGTAGTTAACCCTGTCGGATCCCACCCCTGCTTATCACATGTCCCCAACTTATGATAAATATTTGATTTTTAATTGTTGGTTTTGTTAGTAATTACAGGCTATTTTATTGGGAATGCTTTGAGGTGTGGAATTTGTGAGGAAATTTTCTATGCTTTCTTTTCAATTCCTCTGGTTCTTATATTCTAGGTCACTGACACAGTTTTGCCAGCTTACCAAGACAACCTTAAGAATCCTCCATTTCCAACATTTTTTGCTGATACTGAAGAGCTGCCTGATGAGCTGTATGATGAAGAGCTTTTTCAGTTCACTGAACCCTCCATTGCACTCTCTGAGTCCTGAAGAATTAATAGTTATTCTCCCTTCAGTCTTCAGAACTAAACATGAAGCCCTCACTGAAGGGCTTCCTTAAGATGGCATTTACATAATGCTGGATCTTTATTGATTTTCAGATCCACTACTAAATAAAAACAGTTATTTGAAACTGAAGAGAAGCATTCAGTAACATTTTAACAAATTAATATGATTCATATAATAAGTATGTATTTTATATTGTAATTTAGAAGTATCAGCTGGTTCGCACATATCACATTTTCTATAAAGCAAAGTCATATGTCACATATTTTCATGACACATATCCTCAAGTCCCTTTTGATTCAACAGACAACATCCAATAGCTGGCAAGAAACAGAACTGGCAGGCATCCACAATTGCCTAAAATATTATGAGATTGATATACAAAAGCAATAAGAGTCTGTGTCAATTAACTTAATAGGGCTTGCTTCTGATTGCTTGTGATTAATACATATTTTTTGTTACTGGCCAGATGCCCTTCCTGTGTGGAGATATATTCTCAGTGTGACCAGAGAAAGAAATATGAGCATTTACCTATGATTGAACTCACAGCCTCCTGATTGTGAGGCTAGAGCTCCACCTTTAGGCCACCGCACCACTCCCACACCTTGTCTTGAATGCTTATGAAAAATATCTGATCAGTCCATATGGAAAAAAAGATAAAGGTCATTATGACACTCCTTAATCAGTTCCACCATAGCTCTAGGATGCATCTGTGGCAGGCCTTTTTAAACTTTGAATCAGAAGGAAGTTGCTCTGGAAGACAAGGAGTAAAGGAAGATTTTTAAGAGTCTGCTTAAACCATGTTTTTTTGAGAAACCACCTGACCTTCCAAGCAATCCAAACCTACTATAAAAGGATCTTGTTGGAGCAGCTTCTTTTCCTTTGATTTATATCCATTATTTCTTTTCCTTTCTCACCCCGCCCTCCCCAAAATGAAGCTAGGTAATAACTTCCCAAGTTAAGGAAGATATTTTCTCAAAGACCAGTACCATTTGGTAGCAAGGAACATGGTGCTGGAGTTTTGTATTGCTTTTTTCAATGCAAGAAAAAAACTGTCTTCTCAATGATAAATTGCTTTTCCCACAATAGATCCACTAGCCAATAAGATTTAATCCAACAAGAATTTTAATTCAATAAAAACAACTCCCCTCAAAAGCAGACTGGCTGGAGGGGCACAAAGATGGAAACGTGCATGTGTGCATGAAGATCAGGTGACTGGCTGGTTTCTAATGCACATGCACATGCCGGACATCTGGTGTTCGCACACGCATGTGTGCTCCAGGAGCTGCTGGCTTCTTGCATGTGCACGTGTTTTGGCACTCGGTGCCTTTTCAGTGCATATGCGCTCCCGTTTCGACACTCAGTGCCCAAAAGGTTAATCATCACTGGTACAGGGGCTCCTGCTTGAGCAGGGTGTTGGATTAGAAGACCTCCCTTCCAGCTCTATTCTATGTAGGTATACAAAAAGTACCCACAAGAATGGAAGGTCCCTAACTTTAAAAATATATCTTAGTATGTGCACTAAGCACCCTCAAATAATGCTATTATTTTTGCAACTCTTAAAAAAAATCCTTGAATGCTGAAACAATCCTATTAATAAATATCCAAGTTGTCGGCTTTGATCTGGATAAATAGCATATCTCAAATGAATATCATGTCAGCAATGGTTATCAGTTCTTAAAATTTTAAATATGAGTTCTTAACTAATAAATTTACATGAAATGTTTTGTCTCATTAAAAATATTTGGTTATTTATAAGCCTAATGAGATTTTAACTGAAAATTAATTTCATTTTAAAACATATTAAAAGATAAATGAGATTTTGAAAATCTATATCAAATTTACTATAAGGGACATTTGTCCTTTTGATACTAGTGTTAATATACATGACATTTGGTACTTTATCCATGTCCCACCATCTACCAGTTATTTAATGTATGATTTTGTTGAATGCTAATATGCCGGTCGGTCGGTTGGTTGGTTGGTTGGCTGTGGGGAGTTGTTGCGTGTTTCCAGACAAGGCTTATATTGAAAAATCAATGGGTTCCGTGCAGAAATGATGTTGGGCGGGGGAGTTTTATAAAAGTGAAGATGGCTGTGTGGGCATGGCCAAGTGAATGCAACCATATTGGTGTGGCTGGCTACAGTGGGTGTCTAGGTGGGTGCAGTAAAAGTCACTGTGGACAAATGGACGTGGAGCCGCCACAGCACCCCACCAAAACAAAATTTACCCGGAGACATGCTGGGAAACAGGAAGCAGGTAAGTGGCAAAATTTGAAAGGGAAAGGGTGGGTCCTCCCCCACCCACTGTTTTTTTCTTGCCTCTTCTTGAGTGGTTTCTCTACTTTGGCAGGGGAGGGAGGGGCTGAGTAAATTCCCCCCACCCCTTTTGGTGAAACGGAGCATTTTACTTGCTGCTTCCTGAGAGGTTTATCTGTTGAGTTGGAGGGACTGTTTGATAACATCAAGCATGTGAGGATGATCAATGCTGGATGTAACTTCAATATTTCTTTAGAGTTATGTATCCTCGCAAAGCATGTCCATTTGCAGAAATCTCATTGAATCGAGGCGATTCATCATTCCCCATTTGTTCAAATCCACAGAAATGGGAAAGGGAAGGATGGATATTTTATATTTTCAGTAGTTCAACTTACTTCTTACCCCACCCCACCCCCAAAAAAAAAATATAATTTCATTTTGGTTACCAACATCCATCTCTTCTGATATTATTTTTGGAATATGAGGCAAACTAGTTTTACAGTTATATACCAGAAAGGCCCAACAGATACTCCATTTCCTTAGGATTGTGCGAAAGAATAAAGTGGAACAACGATTGATGACCTTTTACCGGTCCACAATAGAAAGCATCCTCTCATATTGCATTATGGTGTGGTATGCTGGCTTGACAGACGTGGATAGAAAGACATTACAGAGGGTGGTGAGCACAGCACAAAACATCATGGGCTGTTCCCTGATACCACTAGATGACATTGCTAGGGCTTGCTGCCTTAAAAGAGTGAGGAAAATTCTCAGGGATGACTCACATCCCAGTCAGCACTTCTTCACTCTCCTACAATTGGGTAGGAGATATAGAAATATAGCCAGCTGCACCAACAGGCTGAAGAACAGTTTCGACCCATGGGCTGTCAGACTTCTGAATGGAAAATAACTTCATGTCAACAGTATGATAGATTTGCGGGGCGGGCGCATTGTGCAACAAGATCACATAGTGTAGTAAGATTGGGACTGGGTTAGGGACTTCTGTCCTCACTGTGAGTTGTGTTGTGGGGGTGCACGAAGAGAGGCTCAGCCAATCTCATTGTACACGTATTCTGACAATAAAAGTAATAATAATCTGTCTCCTGCCACTTCCGGCTAGACTCCCTCGCCGACGGACCGAAATCCGTGATTGTCCGCAGTTTTGGTTCCCGCTCTCCCATTGGAGGGCCCCGATCTTGATTTGGGGCCAGAGCCACCCTGTAGAGGTGGTGAAGAAGGGAGACTGCCAGTTGGGTCAAAGGGAGCGCATCTCCCCTCCTTGGCTTGGCAGTACTCCCCTCCGAAGATGGCTGTAGCAGTGGCCAATATGACCACCCTGAAGAGGTGAGCTGACTGGGATAAGGTTGTGCAGGAGCGGAGAAGGGGACGGCGCAGAAACCAGGAGAATTGGGCGCAATTTCTAAATAAAAGGTACCCCAGAATCAAAAAAATTTAAGAGAGTTGATTGAAGTGAAGAAAGGAATTTTTGACAGCTTAAAGTGGCTTTGAATCTTGAAGAAGCCAAAAGGAGATCCTTGCTTATATATGATAAATATATGTCCCTGACACCAAAAAGACATAATTAAAGCCATACTTGAATGTGTCAAGTGGGGGGGCGGGGCAAGTAATTGATAATTATTGGAACTTTTGAACTTTAAAAGCCCGAAATAGAGAAAAAAGCAGGAGAAAAAGAATTGATTTTAGACATAACGGAGAGTGCCATCTAGTGGCCAAAGGAATTATTTGTTTCCATTTTTTCTTTTCTCTTTTTAAAAGCCTGGTTACTTCAAGGACTTACTTGATAACAAATTAACTGAAATTAGGATACAATAAAATAGAGACCCTGGAAAATGAAAGTGTAATATTGAACATTAAGACAAAGAAATTTGAAAGGTACTCCAGCACAGTGCCCCAAACACCACATCACAATCACACTACAGAGTAAATAATAATAATGATAATGATAATAATCCTAGTCTAAAACCTATCTATCTAATCTATTTTATATACATATTTATATACAAACATTTATATACACAAATCACAAATGCACTAAATCACAAATGCACTGTTTAATTCAAGACAATTACTGCCTTGGAAATGTACTGTTTAATTCAAGACAATTACTGCCTTGGAAAAGAAACTGTTTCTCAATCTATTAGTCATCATTTTAAGACCCCTGTAACATCTCCCTGATGGTTGAAAATATGAATGACCAGGATGAGAACGGTCTGTGGAGATTTTTAGTGCTCTAGAGAGGAGTCTGGTCTTCGCAATCTCTTCCAAAGAAGAAACAGAGGAACCAATGATTTTTGTGCTGTGTTTATAACTCTCTGGAGCATCTTCTTATCCACTGCAGAGCATCCAGCTTACCACACCATTACACAGTATGCCAAAATGCTCTCAATGGTAGAACGATAAAAAGTAACCAGCAACCTCTCACCCAAACCACTCTTTTTCAGCAACCTCAGTGCAGGCGCTGTTGGGCCTTCTTTGCAGTGGCCATAGTGTGGACCGACCAAGTAAGGTTGTTGGAAATATGAGTTCCTAGAAATTTAAAACTATGAACTCTTTCCACATAATCTCCATTGATATATAGTGGGAGAGGCTCTGCTTTGCATCTTCTGAAGTCTATAATCAATTATTTGGTCTTTTTTATATTCAGGGTGAGGTTACGACTCTTGCACCACAAGACCAGTCTGAGAACCTCTGACCTATAGGCCATCTCATCTCCTCCTGATATGAGATCCACCAACGTGATGTCATCTGCAAATTTTATTATAGTTAGTGGGACAAGAGGGAGTGCAGTCAAAGGTATAGAGTGAATACAAAAGGGGGCTCAGCACACAGCCCTGTGGAGAGCCAATGCTGACAGCAAGAGTGAAGGAAAAATAGCTGCCAATTCTAACAGTTTGGGGTCTGTTTGTAAGAAAGTCCTTTATCCAACAGCAGATGTGAGAGGAGAGGCCCATTTCCAGCAACTTCTTAATCAGTATATCCGGAATGATGGTATTAAAAGCTGAGCTGTAATCAATGAAAAGCATCTTTACATAGCTCCCACTATGCTCCAGGTGGTCTTGTGCAATGCGGAGAGCCATGGCAATAGCATCCTCTTTGGATCTGTTATTCCGATAAGCAAACTGGTATGGGTCAAGGTTCGATGGGAGGCAATCCAGTATATATTTTAAGACTAGTCTCTCAAAACACTTCATGATTATGGGTGTGAGAGCTACTGGTCTATAATCATTTAAAGTATCAGGAGAGGGCTTTTTGGGAACTGGAATAATAATGGAAGTTTTGAGACAAAATGGAACAATGGCTTGTTTGAGATAAAGGTTAAAAATATTTGTAAACACACCTGCGAGCTGGTCAGCACATGCTTTGAGTACTTTCCCAGGTACCCCATCAGGGCCAGGGGCCTTCTTCACATTCGCTGCTCTAAGCACCCGCTTCACATCATACTCTTGTACTGTGAACAGCTGAGTACCAGTGGTTTGTAGAGGCAGTGTGTTGGAAGACCTATTCAGTTCGAATTGGGGAAAAAGCAGTTCAATTCTTCTGCCAGTGATGCGTCCTTATTGATCAATATGGGGTTGCTGCCCCTGTAATTAGTAATGTGTTTAATTCCTTGCCAAGCCCGCCATGGATCACTATTTGTGAAGTAGTCCTCAATCTTCCCTTTATAGTCCTTTTTTGCCTCCTTAATGCCCTGCCTCAGTTCCGCTCTTGCCTTGTTATACCAAAACCTGTTCCCAGACCTGAATGCCATATCTCATGTCCTGAGAAGTAATTGCACATCCTTGTTCATCCAGGGCTTCTGGTTTGGAAAAATCTGGATGCGCTTATTCACAGTAACCGTATCCACACAGGTCAGTTTTTGTATATTCCTCCAAATCCTCTTGTTCAAATAAATTCCAATTAGTATTTGAGAAACAATCCTGCAGCTGATCAAGTGCTTCCACTGGCCAGATCTTGATGAGTTTGATTTCAGGATTAGTTTTCTTTCTGAGGGGGGTATATGCTGGTATAAGGAACAGTGATAAGTAATCTGAAAGTCCCAGATATGGAAGGGACACTGCCCTATATGCATGCTTTACATTAGAATACACATGATCAAGTGTGTTGTTTCCCCTGGTGGCACATGTCACATACTGAGTAAATTCAGGAAATACAGTCTTTAAGCATGCCTTATTAAAATCACCAGTTATTATATGAGCCCCATCAGAATAAGCCTTAAGTTGTTTATTTATTGTAATATGAAAATATGCAAGTGCAGTACTAATATTTGCATCAGGAGGTATGTAAACAGCTGTAAAAATCACCACTGTCAGCTACCTGTCTAGGTAGATAGAAGGGTCTGCACATGACTGTCATCACCTCTAAATCAGGAGAGCAGTATCTGTTGGTGCACCAGTTATTATGAACGTATAAACAAAGTCCACCTCCTTTAGTCTTACCAGAGTCCTTATTATGGTCCTGTCGGTGGATGGTATGACATGCCAGCTGTAGTGAGGCATCGGGAATAGCTGAGTGAAGCCAGCTCTCTGTAATAACTCATACAGCAGTCCCTTACCATGTGATTGCTTGCTGCCATCAGATTAATCTCATCCATTTTATTGAGGAGGGACCGAGCATTTGAGAGAAAGATACTTGGCAATGATGGTTTGTGTGTCTGTCTCTTTAAATGAGCTAAAACTCCCACTCTGCAGCCTCTCCTCCGCCTTCTCTCTCTGTGCCGGCTGCGCTGTTTAAACGATCCCACAACAATCCATGGAGATCCTGGTGGTCTTGCTATCTCCTTGGGAATATTGTGATTCCTCTGAAAGTCCAACACAATAGCTCCAGCAGACTGCAGTCCATAGCATATTAGTTCTTGTTGGCTGTAAACTTCCCCCATGCAACAAGACTCAGACATATATATCACCAAACACACACACCAAACCAGAGAGCGAAGAGCCACAGCAACTGAGTGTGCTGCCATATCCTGCTCATGCCGTAGCGAGTACTGCTCATCCACATAGACCTTGACATGTTTATCTGGGGTCTCTCTTTCCAACTCTCCAGGGTTGAAGTTGAGGGAGGTGTCGTCGGCCACCTTCTGCAATGCTGTGGCCCATGCTGTCTTTGCTGCCGTCTCCTTTTGTTGTTAAGCAATATTTATCTTCCAAAAATACCTAAGATAAGCAGTTAAACTCTACAAAGGCTTCCATACAAAGTTTCTTTATTGGATTATATTAGGCATCCTCAAGGTATGACTCACAGTTATGTTGAGATTCATCTAATGTCCAATCTTTGCATAGTTGTCTTCATAGTGTGAAAAGATAGTTATCTTCATCCCATAGTGATACAGCAAAGGGAAGACTCTAGCACAATGCTGGGGTCCAAGCAAGAATGAATAAAACTCCCCCCAACTCAACCAGAGGTCAATTCAGTGACCAATCAGGAGTGCAGATGTGACCACAATCAGGAGTGCAGATGTGAACTACATCTCCCATGAGGCATTAACTACATTTCCCATGAGGTATTCTCTTAAGGGACAGCTCTCATTCCCAAACTAACTATATACTGTTTAACCAGCACACTCCCCGCCTGGAATTATAAATTCCACTACCAACTAACTATCAACTAAAGTAAACATTAGATAGTACCATAGCATCAAACAATGAAACAATGAAGTAGATACAAAGCATGCAAAGCTTGAGGTTCAATCTTCAAGTTCAGCCTTTCTCTGCAGCAACTCTAGGTCAGTGACTGGTCTGGTGTAGAGCTTCTTGGTGAAAGTCTGTGGGTCACAGGAAGAATTTTGTGACCTCACTATCTGGATCTCGACTTGGCGGACTAGTCCATCAGAGCTGGGTAGGACTTGATGCATAAGTCCCATGGGCCACGAGTTCTGATGCACATCCTTGTCTTTTAGCAAGACAAGGTCCCATTCTTCGAGGTTCGGTTCTTTGGTCTTCCATTTACGGTGGTCTTGTAGGGTAGAAACTTGTTGGAACTCTTGCTTCCAACAGTTCCAGAAGGTGTTGGAAAGCCATTAAACGTGTCTCCATTGTTGTTTGTACAAGTCCTTAGAATTGAAGGTCCCTAATGGTATGGGCCAGTCACCTGAAAATCTGGTTATTCTCACTCCAGCCACCTTGCTAACTCAGAAGACATTCTGAGTTAGCAAGGTGGCTGGAGTGAGAATAACCAGATTTTCAGGATCTGAGGAAACTGGAACTAAAGGTCAACCATTGATGGTGGCTGCTACTTCTGCCATCAGGATGGTTAGAGTCTCATGTGTCAGCGTAGGTGTCTTCATCAACATGGAATCCAGGATACTGCGAGCTATTCTGATCATGCGTTCCCACGCTCCTCCCATGTGGGATGCATGGGAAGGATTAAATATCCATACACAATTATGGGCTTTAAGGTAGCCATCAATTGCTGAGTTAGGGCAAATGCTTTCATCAATCTGTAATTCTTTACAAACTCCTACAAAGTTCCTTCCATGGTCAGATCTGAATATCTTGACTGAGCCTCTATAGGCTTGAAACCTTCTTAGGGTGTTGATAAGGAAAGAGGCATCCATGGATTCGATAACTTCAATATGGACAGCTTGGATGCTGAGACATGTGAAGAGAACAGCCCAATGTTTGCTGTTAGCGTGACCGCCCCTAGCCCAGCGGGCAGACAGTAATTAAGGGCCAAATTCATCTAGATCTACATTGGTGAATGGCGGTTTGGGACTGAGACGCTCAGGTGGCAGGTCAGCCATCATCTGGTGATGAATCATGCCCCATTGTTTGCGATAATGAAGGCACTTGTGCAGAACAGTCACGATGCATCTCTTAGCGCCCATGATCCAGAGTCCATTAGCTCTGATGGCACCTTCTGTGAAGTGGCGACCTTGATGGTGGATGGCTTTGTGGTGGTGTTGGACCAACAGGTTTGTTACATGTTGGCGAGCAGGAAGGATGATGGGGTATTTGCTGTCTAAGGCCATTTCAGCCTTGTTTAGGCGTGCCCCTACTCAAAGTAACTCATGGCTGTAGAGGTATGGATTCAATCCCAGAAGTGGGCTAGATTCTGGGATGGGCTTCCCCACTTTCCGGCATTCATATTCTAATGGATATACATCTTGTTGCACACTTCATAGAATTCTTCTCTCTGCCTGGATATAGCTGTCTGGGAAGCTTGTGTGGAAACCCTTCTGGCAACTTTGGAGATGGACGATCGCACGGACTATCACAGTCACACCCACTATGAGAGATTTCCATCGGGAGAAGTGCTCAAAACGGGCTGGTTTTAGGGGGCATTCCTCCTTTTCTTTGACCATCGTTGCCATGCAGACAGCCTGTGCATTAACTTTCTTGTCTAGAGGTCGAATGTTGGCATCTTGGTTTGGATTTAGAAGCTCATGATGTTCTGATTCATCAGGCTTTAGGGTGTCTGTGCACGACAAGAACTCAGGGCCTTTTAGCCAGGTCAATTCTGCTAACTGGGATGCAGGATTCTGGGATGTAGCATGGTCTGCTGGGTTCTGGTCTGTTGGTACATACCACCATTGCTCGGGTTTAGAAGATCTTCTGATCTGCTCCACTCTGTTGCTCACATAGACATAGAAGTGTCTGCTCTCATTGTGGATGTAGCCCAGTACCACCTTGCTGTCTGTATAGAAGATGGTGGGTTCTAGCTCAAGGTCTATCATCTTTGTTATCAGATCTGCTAGTTCCAGGAAGGCCAGAACTGTATGGTGATAGACAGGGGTCTCCAACTTTTTGGACCTCAGGGAGCACCAAATTCATAATTTTAAATCCCACAGACCACTAATATGAATCCAGCATGCTGCTTGCTGAAGTGCCTGGACTGACGGGATGGGATCCTTCAGGCACTTAGCTTGACTGCCTGTTTCTGCAACCTTAAATACCCAGAGTCATTTGGACCTGTTTCCCACAAAAAGCAAAACACCAGGATCTCTCATCTCTCTTTCTCCCTCCTTCTTTCTCTCTCTCTCTGTCTTGTCTCTCTCTCTTTCCCTCTCCCCCTCTCTTTCACCCCCTCTCTCTCTGTCTTGTTTCTCTCCGCCCCTTTTTCCCTTTCTCCCTCTTTCTCCCTCTCTCTCTGTCTTGTCTCTCTCTTTCCCTCCCCCTCTTTCTTCCCTTCTCCCTCTTTCTCTCTCTCTCTTTCCCTCTTTTTTCCTTTTTCCTTTCTCCCCCCTCTCTCTCTCCCTCTGTCTTGTCTCTCCCTCTCTCCCTCTCTCTGTGTCTTGTCTCTCTCCCGCCCCCTCTCTCTCCCTCTTTCTGTCTCTCTCTCTCTGTGTGTGTCTTCTCTCTCTCTTTCCCATCCCTTCTCTGTCCCAGGGGTGGGGGTGGGGGGAAAGGAAGTTTTGAACTGGTGCTGGGTGGTGGGAATCTGCTGTCCGGAGGCCGATGAGCCACTTGCTGAAGACCAGATGGCTAGCGGGGAGGTGGAGCTGATTTAACTCCCTGGGTGGGTTCCTTCTAACCCATGCCTTAAACAAAATTTCAGGCATGTTTGCTTATATAATGAGTCTTGTTTACTTCTTTCAAAGTCATCTCCTAATACTCTGAGGAGAAGAATATAATTTTGCAATGCATAATGCAGCCCCCTGCCTAAAAATGCATATCTTCCTATAAACCAAAAGATGATGAATATTTTTTAAAAAGCTGTTAGACTTCAATAAATGATAACACAAGATATATCAAAGATATTGAGACTCTGGAAAGATTGCAGAGAAGAGCACCAAAGTGATTAGGGGATTGGAGGCTAAAACATATGAAGAACAGTTACAGGACAGGTATGTCTAGTTTGATATAAAGAAAGACTAATGCTGACATGATAGCAGTATTTCAATGCCTAAGATGCTGCCATGAAGAAAAAGGTGGGCAACCTATTCTCCAAAGGCAGGACCTGAAGCAATGGATAGAAACTATTCAAGAGCAAAACAAATCTAGAACTTAGAAGAAATTTCTTGACAATTAGAACTATTAATCAGTAAAAAGATTTGCCTCCAAAGTTGTGGATGCTCCACACTGGAGTTTTCAAAGAAGAGATTGGACAACCATTTCTCTGAAATAGTTAGGGTTTCCTAGTTGAACTGGAAGACCTCCCAAAATCCCTTCCAACTGTTATTCTGGGGCTTGGGAAGTATTGAAAAGGACTCTGATAAGCCGTGTTTTAAAAAGTAGAAGTGATAAAAGCAAAGGGAAGTTAATATTTAGGTGAAACAAAATCTGAACTAATTGTGGGATAGGGATAGTCCTTGACTAACAATCATTTGTTTAATGAGGGTTCAAAGTTATGATAGCCTCAGAAAAAATGACATGGCATGTATTCACATTTAAGACTGCTATACCAACCTGTCAGTCATATATTGGCAATTCAGGTGCTTGACAACTACAGGTAGCTCACCTTTAGAATTGCAACATCTTTTATTTTATTTATTTATTTATTTATTTATTTGATTTGCCAATTGTTTACAAGATAATAAGTATAAATGTATACATAGTTGTGAATACATGAAATGGTTACATATAAGAAAAATAAAAGAATAGGAGAAACAATAGGACAGGGACGGTAGGCACGTTGGTGCGCTTATGCACGCCCCTACAGACCTCTTAGGAAAGGGGTGAGGTCAATAGTAGACAGTCTAAGGTTAAAGTTTTTGGGGTTTGGGGAAGAGACTACAGAGTCGGGTAGAGTATTCCAGACATTGACCACTCTATTGCTGAAGTCGTATTTCCTGCAATCAAGTTTGGTGCGGTTTACTTTGAGTTTGTATCTATTGTGTGCTCTTGTGTTGTTATGGTTGAAGCTGAAGTATTCATTGACAGGTAGGACATTGCAATGTATGATTTTGTATACCATGCTTAAGTCAGACCGAAGACGGCGTAATTCAAGGTTTTCTAGTTCTAGAATTTCAAGTCTGGTGGCATAAGGTATTCTACAGCTAGTAGAGGAGTGGAGAACTCTTCTTGTGAAATATTTCTGGACTTTCTCAATTGTGCTAATATCAGATACGTAGTGTGGATTCCAGACTGATGAACTGTATTCGAGTATTGGTCTAGCAAATGTTTTGTATGCTCTGGTTAGTAGTGTGATATTACCAGAGAAAAAGCTACGTAGGATTAGGTTAACAACTCTTAATGCCTTTTTGGCTATGTAATTGCAGTGTGCTCTAGCACTTAGATCATTAGAGGTGAGTATTCCAAGGTCCTTTACAGAGCTTGGGTCATCAACAAGATCTTGACTATTCAGCTTGTATTTTATTTTCTGATTTTTTTGCCAATATGTAAGACAGAGCATTTATTTGTTGAGATTTGAAGTTGCCATTTGTTTGACCATTCGGATACATAGTCAAGATCTTTTGTAGGGTAGCAGTATTGTCTGTGGTGTTGAACAGCTTTACATCATCAGCGAAGAAGAACGCAATTGCTCTTAATATGATCACAGAGGTCGTTTATGTAGAGTATGAAGAGAGTTGGTCCTAGAACACTGCCTTGGGGAACACCACTATTGACAGGTACTGGATTTGATAGGACGCTCCCGATTTTGACCATTTGTTGTCTGTTTGACAGGAATGCTTCTATCCAGTTATTCAGTTGTCCAGAGATACCATAGGATTTTATTTTTAGGAGTAGTTTGTCGTGTACCACTGAATCAAAGGCTTTACAGAAGTCTATGTAGATTGCGTCTATTGTTTTGCCCTGGTCGAGTTGTGTCGTCCATATGTTTTTGCAGTGTAAGAGTTGCAGATTACAGGATAGTTTTTTCCTGAAACCAAATTGTTTATTGGAGAGTAGGTTATTTGTCTCTAAGTGAAGGATGATGGATTGGTTAATAATTGATTCCATGACTTTACAGGTGACGCAGCATAAGGAGATTGGCCTGTAGTTTTCAACTAGGCTTGGGTCTCCCTTTTTGAAGATGGGGATGACTGTGGCTTGTGACCATAGGTTAGGCAAGGAGCTGGTTCTGAAAGATTTTTCAAAGATTATGCTTAGAGGTTTGGCTATGGCAGAGGATAGCTTTCTTAAGAAGTAGGCACATATTCCATCCGGTCCAATAGATAGAGATGGTTTTAGGTTGCGTATTGCTTTTTCAACATTGTCTTCTGTGAAATCGATATGTATTAGATCATTGTTGTTATCTGTGGTACGGCTAGGAAATATTGGGCATGATCCATTGCTGTTTACAAATACTGAGCCAAGAATGTGTTAAAGATGTTGGCTTTAATGGTGTCGTCGTTGCAGTCTTTACCATCAGGTCCTATCAAGGGAGGGATGGACCTTGAGTCTTTTAGTTTGTTGTTTACAAAATTGTAAAAAGCGCGGGTGGAATTGGTGCTTAGAAGGTTTTCCTCTTGTTTAATGTGATAATTGGTGCATTCGGTCTTTATCTGGTGGCATAGATTTTTGTATCGGTTTTTGAAATTGGCAACGTGACCAGATTTGTTTTTCCGCCAGAGTGATCTCTTTTTGGATTGAAGTTTCCTTATTGATATGGGTAATCTGCTTTTTTGTTTTGTTTTGGGAGTTGTTGTTGGTACATATAGTTTGATGACTCTTTTGACTTCAAGTAAAAATATGTTATAATGGTCTTCAACAGTATTGCATCCAGTGAATAGAGATTGCCAATCAAGGGATGAGAGATCGTTGTCTATAAGATCATAGTTGCCTTTTTGAAGTTACAATAGGGATTACATCATTGTGGTGATTTTTGTGTGGATGTATGTTGAGACAAAAGTCGATCATATTGTGGTCACTACTGGAAAAGGGTTCTTTAGATTGTATTCCGTAGATTAGGTTCAAACTGTTGCAGAAGATGAGATCGAGGCAGTTGTTTAGTCTAGTGTTGTTGGTTACTAGTTGTTCCAGTCCCAGATTTGTAATAGCATTGTAGAAGGTTGTGTGTATGATTTCAGTTGTACAATCATTTAGGGTCCAGTTAATATGAGGTAGATTGAAATCACCAAGAAGGATAAAAGGGTATGGGCAGGATGCAGCCCATGTTAGTAATGTATTTAGCTTGTTTACATGTTCGATGTCATAATCAGGTGCTCTGTAACATAGTAAGAATCGAATTGTGATATTTGAGGATATATTTGTGATATCTTATAGTCATGTTATTGTGAATTGCCACTCTTTTACATTGATTTCCAGCAAAAATCCATCCATTAGGCAAGCTATCCATTTAACAACTTCCATAAAAATAGCAAAATCTCAGTTTATGTTCTCAATGACTTACAATAAAAATCTCAGGCCCCATTATAGTTGTAAGATGAAGAGTATTCTAAATAGCCCTCTTAATTTCAAAGTTTGTGTATGCAATCACAATCTGCTTGCTGAAATTAGGAGGAAGGTACTTGAGAGTTTTGGATGCTTGAGAGTTTTCAACAGGCTGAAAATGTCTAACTGGAAATCCCATGCCTACCTCCTTGCTTTTGCTTAGGAAGTCTCCAATACGTTTCTTCCAGCATTCTCCTGCTCTCTTTCACTGACTCCTGCATCTGACAGTCGCTTGACTGTTCAGGTCTGTGCTACCCCAGCTGATCTCCAGACAAGGAAGTGCTGTTCACATTTCCAAGCACAGCTTTGACAAGCTGAAGTCTAGAAATTGATAATGACTTAACAAAAGGTTATAGCAAAAGCTTAGGGAGTCCTCTAATTTATTTCATGGTAATTGGCAGGCTCATCTTTAGGTTTTAATTACATGCCAGAAAAGAGATGGAATGTGTCAGCAGGCTGTGATTTGCAATCACAGTTGTTTTCACTTCATGTCATTTGGAGCCAGCTTTTTGAGTTTGCCTTTTGGGAATTAGGGCAGCACATTTATATCATAATAGAGCAGATCACTTTGTTATATTTAATTATATATCTGTTTCTCATAAATGTGGCAAACCCAGGGCCTGCCCAAAACATTTGGGTCCTGAGATATTCCCATTCCACATGCAAAAGGCAACTCTTCCCTTTCCTCTCCCTCCCCCTCCAATTTTTAGACAGCTCATGCTGCTATTACATGACCCCAAGTTATAACAGGCATGTGTGTGTGTATGTGTGTGTACGTGTATACTTTTTACAGAAACCTTTGGGTCAGCAGGGGCAATCCAATTCTCTGCTGTTCAGTCAAAAGAAGAAAAGCAGCTGCTGTACCACACTGATTTCAAACAGTAATAAAGCACATGCTTAAAATAAATTCTATAACAAGTCAACTGGTTTATGAAATTGCTGAGCAGTGAATTGAGAATGGTTTTGCTTTACAGCTTACAGTTTTTTTTAAATAAAGCCCAATATATCTTAAATTAAAATTGTGCTACAGGATAGTAAACATAGAGGAGGTTTTGTGCTTCCAGATTGGGAACTGTACTATCAAGCAGCAGCTCTTACATGGATAAAAGATTGGATAATCCTAAAAAATAAAATAATTTTGATAATAAAAGGACACAACTTACAATTGGCTGGCATGCATTTATATGGGATGGGAAAAACAAAACACATTGCTACATTCAAAGAGACCAAATTAGAAATACATTGTTACTTACCTGGAAAAAAATAAAGCAGAACCATTACAACAAAATACTGGTCTGGCTATCAACCATGGAAGCTCTAGTATAACCCAATGTGCTGGATTTAGACAAAAAGAGCAAGATACCAGGACATTTTAAACGATCAAGGGAAGTTAAAAACAAAACTAAAACTAAAAAGCCAGGGAATAGAGTTAGATTGGTGGCCGTATATGCAAATTCAGACAAGATTCAAGAAAAACACAGAAAAGGATGGGTTTTATAAGGAACCATTAGATTTGGATAAGATATTGCAGGGACCAGAGGAAAAATTGATTTTAAAAAAACTACACAACCATTTATTGAGATTTCAAATGGAAGAAGACGCTGTAAAGGAAACAATGATAACATGGGCAAAAAAAATTGGCTACTCTAGTTCTATAAACTAGAAAATTGGGAAAAATTGTGTGTGTGGGGGGAATTACAAATTGACAATGTCAGCAGCATACAGAGAAAACCTATATAGAATGTTTTACAGATGGCACCTACCCCCAACGAGACTAGCAAAAATGTTTCCAAACAGATCACCAGAATGCTGAAAATGTTAACAGATTCAAGGAATATATTATCATATGTGGTGGACGTGCCCAGTAATAAAAAAAATATTGGATAAGGATAAGAAAGTGTGTAGAGGAAATAACCAAATAACAAGTAGAGCTAAAACCAGACATATTCTTACTAGGCATAATAACAGGAAAATATGACAAAAACACCAATCAAGCAGAACACAGCAAACTCCAAGACCAATAAACACAGACCAAGACTCCCAACCAATCAGGATGAAGAAAAAACCTTTTAACACAGCATGAGGCTAGCACCAAATTTAAAACAGAAATGGCTGTGAAAGCCTGACTCACAGACAAATACCGTACACAAGCCTGATGATGGCAGATGAGATTCTGCTGAAACGTCGCTACAACTTTAAAAGCACAACTATAATGACATGGGAAAATACCCAAACAGAGCTGAATACCATATATATACATACATACATACATACATACATACATACATACATACACACACACATATATATATATATATGTATATATATATGTATATACACAAAAATGTATGGAAACCATGTGTATACCAATACTGAAGTGTTGCAAAAAAAATAATGAAAATTGTGTTATAAAATGAAGAAAATTGTTCAATAAAAATATTTTTTTTTAAATAAAAATTATAAAGCATAGATATGGAGGGCTCACCAAATTATCTTGATAAAGGAACATTTTTAAATGAGCAAATGGTCAAAAACTGGTAAATGACTTTGGGCAGGGATTTTATAAAGGAGGAACTAGTTACATGGAACTAATGAGAGCTGGTGTACTGCAATGGTTAAACTGCTAGATTAAGATGGAGGAGTTCAAAGTTCAAAGCTACCCTCAGCATAGTAACTTGTCATCCAGGCAATCACTAGATGGCAGAAAAGAGTAAAAGCAGAATTTTGCAGGAAACACAATCCATTTATTATAAATATTGTGAAAAATAGTAAGGAAGTGTTGGAAGAAATTCCATCTGGGTTCAGTTCCAAGTGGGAAGAAAGGCACTGGAAACATGGAGACTGCTTGGAGAGATGGTTTTAGTGGTGGACAGGACCACATTGAGGTCCTGGGCAAAAAGAGTGCATGGGTGAGAGAGGGAGAAAGATTTATAACCTCTGTTGGGCTTTGAACTTGTTTCCTGTTCCTGTGGCAAGAAATGTATCCTGATTGGTTGTCATACTCCCATGGGGCCATGCAGGGGTAACTTTGCAGCTTGTCTAGAGTCCCAAGCTTGCTTGAATTTTGCTGGGTGATGCAATCTTCCCAGGTGCCATGTGATGAGATGGGTAGAGGACTAATCCTATCATATCCTGATCCCATCACCCTGGTGCTGAAGGGGGAGCAGGGAGCTGCAGGAAGCTGCTTTATCTTTAAAAACATGTTTCTCCTTTTTTCATTCAGGGAAATACAATATTCTGTCTTTTTAATATTTACTAGAATATTTAATTCTTGTAGGAAAGGGGTGGGTGCTAACTTTCTACAGAAGAGAGTGCTATGTAGCACATTTCAAAAATGTTTTGAAGTGGTTGGGAACCCATATGAGTATAGTCCTGCTCCACTATTCATTAAAGCAGTCCATCTTTTCTTAGACATTTGCTGAGTCTGGAAATTTAAAAAAAAACACCCACTACAACCATTTTAAGAAGCAAATGTGATTTTTAAAGCAGTCACATCTTTTTTTAGATTCATACTGAAGCTTGAGAAAAAAGACAAATTGCGTTTCTGCAGAGCAGAAAAATATTGTGCACAGTTGCGTAAGGTCTAAAGTATTTATTTCAGCTGATTTCTAAACTATTGAGGATAAATCAAATGGTTAAAACACCCACCCATCTCAGACTAGAGCAACCTATCTGGAGATGATACTCTCAAGCAATTAGACTTCAGATCCTATAATCTGCAAATAAAAGGACAGTAGCCAACTCATCTCAAGAGAGGCAGCAGGAACAAGCTGAAAAATGTTGAGCTAAAGAATCTGCCTCTGGATGCCAAGCCCAAAAGCATTGCCTTTCTCCTGTGAATTCTGACACCATCCCACTTCCTCTGCCAAAGAAAATCATTTGAACTTAAGGGTTGAATAAACTCTCAATCTGATTCCAGTTGTATTTTCCAGTTATGCCTAGACATTAAAAATATCATAATTTACAGCATTAAATGACTGTGTAAAGTGAGAGGTGTGAGTAGTTTTTTAAAAAGGTAAGAAACTAGACATTCTTCTTTGTTTAGTTCAGTGGATGCCGGACTTGGCTTGCTATATAAAATAACTATGGTGCACATAAAATAAAACTTTGATCACAGATTGAGGATGCCTTTGTGAAATATAAAGTATTGCTTCTAAAGTTTTATAGTTTAAAAAAATTTAAAAATTAGTATTATTACAGTTAACAAAATGGCTCTAAAAAGTCCAGTAAAGATAAGGGAGGAGGGCATGCTTTCTGAGCTGTAGCTAGGGAGATTTTGCTCTAGCAAGGGGGTGTCATGGTACCACCCCGGCTCGGCCCTCTCCATCCCACTATCTGCTTGCCCTCAGCTGCAACAGGCCAAGTTCTTGGTGCACCCAGGCCTCTACCTGCTCTGCCTGCTGACCCTGCTACTGCTGGAAGACTCCTTGGCTATGGGTGGCATGCTGCTGCTGGCCTTGCAAGGGCTCTTCACCTCCTCACTGCACTGTTCTCAGCCACCCTACTGGGCTGCTCCTGCCTGGCGCAAGATGAGTCATCCCAAATCTATAACTACTGGAGAGCACCACTGGCCTGCCAGGGCCCCTTTGCCAGCAGCCACTAATGGAGCCAAGCCTCCCATACCGTGTCACCCACTATCACCTTCAGGCTGCTGTGCACCATCCTGCACATCTATTCGGTGCTGCTGCTGCCACCTCCTCAACCCTTAGGAAAATAAGGCTGATCTGTACCACCTGACATGGTGACGGGGTGCCAATCAGGTGGCTGCACAAACAACACTTTCCATAGTCTCTCCCCTTCAGTGGTCAGGCCACCCCCTGTTCCAGGAGAATGTGCGGGAACCAGCCAAAAAGCCCCGCCTTCTGCACACTTGCATTGAGACATGTGCGCAGCTGTCTCATGCCGTGTCCATTGTGAAGCTTTTGTGCTGAGGAAGGTCTGTGCTTTCTACTTCTCTTCTTTCCTCTCCCCTCCTCTTCCAGTTGCTCTGTCTCAGTGTGCCCCCACCCAGACTTTTGCAGAAAACCATCTGCTGGGGTGGAGGCTCCCTTGTGAGGGGTAATCGAACTTCCAAAGGACCTGGTGGGCATGAGCTCCCTCGATGCAGAAAGGGGAAGGAGCTGATAGGGGAGCAGTGGGAAGGTATATTATTTTATGCCTTTAGGCTGTTGAGCTTTGGCCTGCATGTCTACTCAGTGCTACGGGCGTTGGGCTATGGACTGAGCCCCAGGCTCTTTGAGCCCTGGCCCTGATGAGTACTGCAGCTCTTGTGCTGGCTGTGCGAAGTGAATGTGAGGCTGCCCATCCATCTTTGGCATCTACCTTGCCTGCAGCTGTTCTGCCACCACTTGCTGCTGCCACCTCACCTTCCACCTGGCCCGGCCCACCACCAAGGCCTAGGTGCTACCCAGCAGCCTCCACTACCTCCCATTGCAGTTGCCACCTCACCCTGCAGGAGGGATGGCCTGTCCCTCCCCTGCCTGTGTGGCTTCAGCAGGTGTATCAGGTCCCTGTCAGAATGCTGCCATTCTTGAAGGTGGGATGCGCAGGCAGCAGACATAATTTACATGTTTTCATTTTTGCTGTAACTGCTTGGAAGCTTGAGGGAGGAGAGGTTCACCTCATTTTCATTGCCTCTTCCTGATTGGTTCGTGCCAGGTATTCAAAGCTGCAATGCCTCAAATATGGCATCTTTCTCTGTGCTGCATCAATAAAGTCAAAACAGCTGTGGATGGAGTCAGATGCATTTAAGGTCACCCTGAATGATGACGCCTGGTTTAATGTCCATAAAAATGTATGTTCCATTCAGGATGGACTAGCATGGGTAGGAACCAAACTGTATGTGCCTGCCAGTTAAAGACTGAAAATTATGCAAGAGTGCCATAATCAACAGGCAGGACACTCTGGATTTGTTAAGACACTATACCTAATAAAAAAGAAATTCTGGTGGCCTTCCCTCAAGCTGACATTGACAGCTTCGTATCCAGCTGCCCTATCTGTGCCTTGGCTAAACACAGGCAAGGAAAGACACCAGGCCTCTTCCAAAAGATAGTCAAGCCTTCAGCACCATGGACAGAGATCTTTATGGACTTTATTGTAGAGCTTCCTGAAAGCTCAGGGAACAGAGTCATTTGAGTCATGATCTGTTCTCCAAGCAGGTCCATTTTATTCCTTGCCAAAAAAATCCCTAGGCTAAAGTGCTGGTGAAACTGTTCAGGCACCACATTTATTGGTTACATAGTGCCCCAGAGTGAATACTTTCAGATGGGAGGGTTCAATTTACTTCAAAATTTTAGAGGGCCTTTCTGGATCTATTTGGTACCAAATAAGGACTGAGTTCATTGCACCATCCTCAAACTAATGGGGGCTCAGAGAGAATGAACTTGGTCTTAGAACAGTACCTGCAATGTTTTATTAATCATCAGCAAGATAATTGACTGATAACTGACCTGTTGCCATTTGCTGAAGTGGCTTACAATTTAAGCCTATGCCAGAACTGCCAGTAAAGGATCCAGTAGTTCCTTCACCAAAGGAATGGATCTCACAGTTGCAAAACACTTGGCCAATTGTTCTTAAGTCCCTGGATGACATTAGGGTTGATTACAAATTCAAGGCAACAAGAAAAGAATCAAGCTTTAAAGTTGTATGTTGTGTTTATTCCTCCAATCCTTATAACCCTCTAAAAAGTTAGGCCCTACATTTGTAGGTCCTTTCCTGATCAAATGCATTATCAATCCAGTTACCGTGGAACTGGAGTTGCCTAAATCACTAAGCAGACCTAATCTTCCATTGCAGCTTATGAAAACTGGAGTCAACCTCGCCTTTATGGCCAACCCAAAATCATTCACAGGTAAGTCAGTCAGTTTTCAGTCCAGGGATAATCCAATAACAAAGTCCAGTGTCAAAAACAGCTCAGTATCAGACTTACATCAAATCCAGGAATATCAGTCAATTAGAAGGAACAGCAAATATTCTCCAACAGAAGGAAAACAGAGACTCACTGAGACTTCTGAGACTAAGACTAAGACAACCCAGGTTTCTGGCTCCATCTTATGGCCGTTTGAGAAACCACACCCAATTACAGTTTTGCATTTTCTTAAAGATACACTATTAAAATGTCTATCCTGGCTTATATATTTCCAACCCAAACAGCTGTTAGGTGATTTATATTTCTAACACATGACTTTCTGCTTGGAGACGGCGTGTGGGCTACCGGCTTGGTTCCGACTATCAAAGAGGCATCAACTGGGAGACTTCTTGCACCAAAAAAAAAAAGAGGCAGCAGCTGCAGGCATCTCGTGACAAGGGGGGGTGAGATGCAGGCTGGCAGGGAGCCCAGAGGCTCTCAGCCCTGGCTTGCCTTCCCTGTCAGCCAGCCGCTGGAGGAAGGTAAGGTCACAGCCATGGATGACGAAAGAGGCAGTCATAGAGGAGGAAGCGAGGAGATTAAGGGCCAGGACAGGGCCTCTGAAGGAGGGGAAAATAGGCAATGCATCGCACCTAAGGGAGAGTGGGTGGTGCTCGGGGGCAAGGCTGGAGCTGGGGAATCATGTGTTGCCTGACCCAGCCAAGGCAGCTGGTGTTTCCAAGGCCTCAGGGAATAGCGCGTGTCCCTGGGGCCCCAGCCCCCGACCCAAGGCAAAGGTTCAGTGGACAGTATGCATTGCTTACCTTTGGTGAGCTGAGTCAACTGGGCATCAACCAGGCAACTGGTGAGGTGATTAGCTGGGCCACATGGCGAAGGCAATATATATATAGGGGTGGGCGGGGCAAGCATCAAACAGCCAGAAAAGATGATCAAGCATCCGGAAGGGGCGAGCAACCATCGCGCGACCATACCGGTTCAGGGGCGTGGCCAGCCAGAGGTCACTACCGGTTCCACAACCCATGCCAAATTCTTGCTACCGGGTCGCCAGAACCAGTGCGAACCAGCTGAATACCACCTCTGCTTCCTGTCCGCTACCATCCTCCAGGGTCCATTTAAGCTCACGGCCACTGCTTCAGTGACTCCATCCATTCACCTCATTCTCTGTTGTCTCCTTCTTTTGCTCTCAATCTTTCCCAGCATTAAGCTCTTCTCCAGTGAGTCCTTTCTTCTCATTAGGTGGCCAAAGTACTTCCCCTGTTACCAGTTCTTATTTAACTGGAGTCTGTCCGTTGTCCTACTCTTTAAGACTATTATCCTGTGTCCTACATTTCAGAGCAATATACAGGCCTGGATCTTTTTCCACGTCACTTCTTGAATACTTGAAAAGTTCAGTCTAATTCCAGCTGTCATTCTTCCAGAAGGAGAAACCCATCTATATCTCTTTAAATAAATGCTTTTCATACACTGCATCCTTTTTGTCCCCATTCCAATTTATCTGAATCTTCATTTAACTCTCAGAAATGCACAGAACAAGAACTAGATGGACTGAAGTCTAGATGGACTGAAGTTATGTTTTTTATTGGTACAGCCTAACAATCTAACACAGTGGAAAGTGGTCAGGATAAAGTGGTCCCAAAAATACCCTTTCTGGAAATGTTGAAGCAGCCATGTGCATCAGGCTGAAGTTAATATACTGAAAATTGAGATCAACTGCTTTGAGAGGTTTGTTTCAATAACTTGTATATATGCATACACACACCAGGCGTATGCTATCAGCAAAGCAATACAACAACTGTTCCTGCCAGTGTGAGTATGAGAGAGGCAGCACTGAGAACATAATTTCCAAAGCAATTGAGGAAAGAACTCTTCATTTGTTCAATGCACTTCATGGAAGAGCCCATCAACAGCTTTGCCTAGCTCTATTGCTATCCATTTTCAGATTTTTTTAAAAAGTCAAGATTCTTTTCATACATAATTTTCTTAAATCAGGAATTCCTTCATTCTATAATTTTGCATTTGGAATTTTTCCCTAAGAAAATAACCTTGCATTTATCAAATACCTTTCTGCCATTATTGAGGCAAATATTTTGTAATCTGCATTTAGCAGGGATATTGATCTATAATTTTTTATTTGTTGTAGATTGGTGTCTTCTTTTGGTATAAGCCTCTGTCCATGAGTCAGTAACTTTTTTTTTGTCTCCCCCTGCTTTCATTTATATCTGTAACACATAAGTTCTTATTTAAAGTTGATGAAATTAGGAGGGATAATCTACCCAATTAAAACCTGAAGTAGAGATTAATCAGATAACCATCCATCAAGTGTATCTCTCTAGAATCCATCTAGAATTTTTTTCTGTCAATAACAAACTAACTGGTCTGCATTTCTCTTGAGTCTCCTTTTGAAGAGAGTGCCATTTGTTCTCTTCCAATAATCTGATACTTCACTCTTTCCTCAAACATTCTCATAGAAGACATATATACATTTGGTCCTTGAAAATAAACAAACATTTGGTTTTTCTTAATAGCAGCATTACAGGTTCTCTTTCCCAAAAAGTTTCTGTTAGTTCCCCTTTGCCTACTAAAATTCTTCTTTATTGACTAAGATCAAGTCAAAGTTAATTTACATCTTTGTCTCTTCCTCTATTCTCTGAAACAGAACTTTATCAACAATACAAGAGAGAAATCTCTGAAAGGACCTTGTTTCACATTAATTGATATTGGTTGAATAATAAAAGACACATTGCTTTTATTATTTCATTAGTAAAATTAAATCTAATGGCCAGAACTGTATAAGCACACATTTTTAAAAAGGTAGGGTTTTGATGACATGGTTGTGGACTATGTTGAGTTCTCTGTATCCCCCTGCTTTCATTTATATCTGTAACATATAAGTTCTTATTTAAAGTTCTTATCTCTATTTCTATTTGCAATCCTCTCAGCATTAAACGTATTTTAGTTTACTTTACTTTATTGTAATTGTACCTCGTACAATGAAATCAAACACCATCTTCAGTGCACATCATGACCATGACCATGAAAATAAACACAAGCACACATCCTTCACCTTTCATACATTGAACCGGAAACCCCCAACACCACACCAACACTGGTGCAGCCGAATTCAAAAGAGCTACTACAATGGGATAGAAGCTGTTTTTCAGCCTATTTGTCCTTGTTTTTATTATTCTGTACCATCTGCCAGATGGATAATTCAAAAAAAAGGGTTCCCAGGATGAGATGGAGCTTTGAGAATGTTTTGAACTTTCTTAAGGCAGCAGGAGCTATAAAACTCTTCCAAAGAGGGGAGAGGGCAACCAATGATCTTCTGGGCAATGCCATTAACCTTCTGGAGTGCTTTCCTATCTGCCACTGTGCAATTGGCAAACCATACATAGGTGCAGTATGTTAAAATGCCCTCTATGGTGCAGCAGTAGAAGGTCACCAGCAGTTTTTCATTCAGTTTTTGTTTTCTGAAAAGTTTCAGGAAGTATAATCTCTGCTGGGCCCTTTTGACCAGGGCTGCAATGTGGGCACCCCAGGTCAGGTCCTCTTTTAGGGTAACACCCAGAAACTTAAAACTGGCCACTTGCTCCACTCGGTCTCCATTGATAAGTAAGGGCAGGATGTCTGATCTGTTCCTTCTATAATCCACTATAAGCTCCTTCGTCTTATTGGTGTTGAGGACCAAGTTATTGCCTCCACACCACAAAAGCAACCGGTCCATCTCATCTCGGTAGGCAGACTCATCCCCCCCCCGGAGATAAGTCCCACCACTATAGTATCATCTGCAAATTTAGCAATAGTATTACTAACATGAGTGGGAATGCAGTCATGCACATAAAGAGGGACTCAACATGCAACCCTGTGGTGTACCAGTATTAAGTATTAGTACCTTACATCACATCAGGACTGCCTTCAAAACAGACAGAAAAATAGCAGCCATCCTTAGCAACCCCAAAGATAAAATTGACCTGGAAAACCAAGGCATATACGAAGTCCCCTGTGCATCATGCCCGGCCACATACATTGGACAGACCAATAGAAGAATAAGTACCCGCCTGGATGAACACAAAAATGCAGTCAAAAAGCTGGAACACACTTCCTCACTAGTCCAACACATGGAAGCTACAGGTCATAGCATCAACTTCAATGGCACCAAAACCCTGGCCACTATGGAAAACCCTAGCCACAGAGTCATCAGAGAAGCCATAGTGATTGAAAAAAGACCAGAAAGCATGAACAGAAGAGATGATTCCACCAGGCTGTCAATCATTTGGAAGCCTGCACTCACAAACAAAAAAATCTCCACACCACAAGCCAGGCAAACACCTGGGCACAAACAGATCCCCCTGATACCTCCAGCTCAAACACACCCCAACCAGGCACCCAGATGAAACCCAGCTTCCTAACTAATGATAGCCGTCCATTTACCCGAAGCCAAGCTGCACTAAAGGCCTCCATTAAAGTAACACAATGCTGCCAGCCAATCAAGATACAAAAAGAGCCAAAAAACAGACAGAAGATATCAGAGACACCCATCAAGCAGAACACAGCAAACTCCGAGACCAATAAACACAGACCAAGACTCCCAACCAATCAGGATGAAGAAAAAACCATTCTGGCACAGCAATAGGCTGCCCCAAATTTAAATCTGAAACCACTGTAAAAGTCTGACCCACAGACGGACACAATACAGAAGCCTGATGATGGCAGATGAGATTCTGCTGAAACGTTGCTACAACTTTAAAAGAACTACAATGACGTGGGAAAATACCCGAACCAAGCCGAACACCATACATATCGGGAGTCAGGAGGAAGAGGAGGACTTGGCTCTAAGATTTGAGCCTGCTTTGCTGGAAGTTTCGGAGTTGTCTTTCTCCCCAGAATCTTCCTCCCTGATTGTGCCTCAGGTGTCGGCAGATAATCAGGAGAGCGTGCCGGAGTCATTAGCCAAAGATCAAGCCGAGAAATGCTGGTCTGATGCAAGGCAAAGACGCAGGCAGAAACGTGAAATACAACGTAAAAGGAAATGTCAAATCAGGGACTGAGAAAAGAGACTGACACGCCCCTCAGGGTATATAAGGAGGCGTGTTAGCTCTGAATCCCTGTTCGGGTCAACTTGTTTATTTGAGTTAGCAGTTCGGACAAATTATTCTGTGTGGCGTTCGCCTCTGGTTTATGGTTCTGCTTGTTATCAGACTTAGCAGGCAGCTTCTGGGAAAACTGCCAAAGATGGATTCAGCCAAAGGAAGTTAACTCTGTCGTTCCTGTTCCAGTCTGTTGGTGTATTTTCCTTTGGAACTTTGGACTCTCACTTTGTGGCTACAGGTGAGACAGAACATTATACATATATATATGTATATGTATATGTATATGTATATGTATATGTATATGTATATGTATATGTATATATGTATGTATGTATGTATGTATGTATATATATATATACACATATACATATACATATATACATACATGTTGTGATTCCGGCATCTGCTACAGGTTTTTTGAATGACAGCTCCAGCGAGGAGGACTTATATGAATCAGCAAGTTCTAACGATGAGGAGGAGATGAATGCATTTGATTTGCAAGATCGGCTTGAACCTTCAAACTCCTCCACCCTTCAATTAGGTGGTCAGCCGGGAACGGGTGATAATGAGGAACAAATGTTATCTTCAGGTGAAGAAGATGATAATTTGGATGATTGCTGGGTAGATGTCAGGACAAGACGTCTCCTGACAAGGAGGAACCAACGAGGATACAGTAGGAGAGCAGACCAGCAATTAGACTAATTAGTTACTCTATAAAGGGAGAGATATGACTTTGCACTTTGTCCGGAAAAAGTGTCTATTTGCAAGAGAGAACTGAAGAGCACAGTTTGGAGGATTTTGATCTGAAATATCTTGTTGGGATTTGGATTTAATTCGTTGGAACTTCTACTTATTGGAATTATTTTGTGAAGGACTTTGATCTGAAGAATCTTGTTGAGTCTTGGATTTAGTTCGTTGGAACTTTTACTTATTGGAGCTATCTGTGAAAATTCCTGTTTGCTGCCTTTCTTTACAAGGACTGTTGCTTTCAGCCTTATCTGTTTACTTTAAAAGGTGGGACATAACATTTTCCTGTTTGCTGCCTTTCTTTACAAGGACTGCTGCTTTCAGCCTTAACTGTTTATTTTAGAAGGTGGGACATAACACATACATATTTTATATATTTATATTTGTATAGCCCACCTATCAAGTTTGACATTAATTAAGCCTAATTTAGTTTTCACAGTAAACTCAGTTGTGTTGTGTGACAACTCACTTGAAGTTATATGTACCTCTGGGGCGGGGGGGAGAGAAAACAACTTTTGTTGAAACGGATAACTTTATACACCTGCTTTCTTGCCAACTTAGTGGTTATTTCAATGTATTGTATAAAATGCACTCCAAAAGTAGCAGTGTGTCATTCAAAGAAATGGTCCCCTTTTCTTTTCTGATTGGACACAAGAAAGAAAAATAGAAATGGTACTCCAGGTGTACCATTCTAAATGTGAAATGGAATAATTAACTGCTGCAATTAGTAAGAAAGTGATGATTTGTGATGTGTTTTCCTCTTTCCTATGAGTGGTTTGCTGTAAAAATTCTTGTTCTTGAAGGCTGATTACATTCCAGTATAATCATTTCCTTTTCATCATAGCAACCAATGATTTTTATCCCACCTGGAGGAAGATTTGTTGTGGGAGAGAAAATATAAAAATAATTTCTAGGCTTGTGCTTAGCAGTTTAGGACTGTGATGCCCACAACTTACTCAACAGGAGAGGAAAAAAACCTAAATTTTTATATATGAATTTTTTTCCACACATTAAAATGAACTCAGGCCATTTTCAAGAATTCCTTTCTAGGAACATTAGTACAGTTGTTGAAAAGAAAGCACCTTTAATAGAATAGAAGAGAACATGGTCATCTAACTCTGCCCTGTCAGACCGCAGCTCTGGCCGCTACCCTGCTGCTGTTGTCAAGGCTCCCATGGGCCAAAGCTCTCAGCATGCCCAAGCCTCCTCCCC
The DNA here is from genome assembly GCF_049901735.1 of Notechis scutatus. Lineage (NCBI taxonomy): Eukaryota > Metazoa > Chordata > Lepidosauria > Squamata > Elapidae > Notechis > Notechis scutatus. Next base: position 55,486,777 of record NC_142025.1, on the reverse strand, counting down.
CCGACTGCTGGCCCTGCTGCTCGGACACTTCTCAGCCATGGTAGACACCATGCTGGCCACTGAGTAGCTGCCTGTGCTGCTGCCAGCTTCATAGGGGCTCTTTGTCATCCTAGCCATGCTCTTGTTGACTGCCCTGCTGAGCTGCTACTGCCTGGTGCAGGGTGAGTCAGCTCAGATCTATGATCTGCAAACATCCCCCATTCAGAGGGCATTAACCTGTGCAATAGCGCGCTTTTCAGCTAACAAGGACAGACAATTGGATATAGTGCGAATAAAAATTGGTAACACACATGGAAGAATAACGCTTCCTGCAGCAATCATACCTATGAGAGCTACTATGGCTTGTAATCCTGGTAGTTTTGGGAACCAGAAACTAAAAATATTTTTAAGATTAATACCTTGCCATACTTGATTAGGATTATAGGTTAATTGTCGCATCTCAGTTGTTAATAGTGCTACTACTTTGCCAACTTTATCAATTTGAAGACAACAGTTCATGAGATTGAACCTACCACATACCCCTCCTTCTTTGGCTAGTATGTAATCTAAAGCTAAGCGATTTTGGTAGACAGCTGTGCGTAATTTGTCTGTGGCAGTCGCTAGAGTGTTTAGAGCCTTATCTATTCGTTGGCCTGCTAAATCTAAAACAGCTTGTAAACGAATAATTCTATTAATCATATATATGGGGGTTCTATACCCATAGGACCCGTCTTGGGCCCAAGTGGCCATTTCATAGGTGCAGACGATTCTTTCTGATGTCCAGGTATCCCCTGTATATTCTGATTGACAGGGGAAGCCTGCAAAGGCATTATCGGTGTCTCTTTTCTTGCGGGATAATGTATCATACACAGGGATGCCTAGTTCTTGCTTAATGGAGATCGGTAGGAGAAAAAAGGAAGGTCTTATCCACCCCAATACACATGATCCTTGCCAATCTGCTGGAAGGGATGGATAGGCTAGATTACCACAAATCCAATACATATTATTTGGGGCTGTCCAGTCTTGGAAAGATGTTGTGTCATTGAGATAAGGGAGGAGGGAGGTGTTGAATTTAGTAGGTGTGGTGGTAGCATTGTCAGGTGCTGTCCAAATCTGGTAGGAGTTATCCCATGTACCTAAGCAAAGGAGGTGTCCTACTGGAGTGGACCCATTTCGGGAAAAGCAGTTTCTACCAATTAAGTTGGTGGTAATTGTCCAGATAAGTGGATCGGAAACTGTTCTAGCTGTTATGTTTCCTATAGAAGACATGTTATTGAACAGTGATGGTGAGGCTTCTAAGGCTTGCCATGGCCATTGTTCCCCTGTGGTGGTTCCCCCACAGACAAAACAATTGGTTATTGCAAGTTGTTTTGCAATTTTTTCTGCTATATCCATGAACAAGTTTTTTGCAATAACACTGGTATCAGGGGCTTTATCTAATTTCCTTAAATTATTATATACCGACCAGCCTAACGATGTTTCCTTACCTTCATATATTATTTTGGTTTTTATGGTAATGTAAGTGTTTGGATCCAACCCTGTGCCATCGATCCCTATACCATAAGTATCCAAGGCAGGGTGTTGTCTGGAGATGGTGATTTCTACCTTATTGTCTGTGGTGGACCCTGATATTCGTTTGAAATGTGATAGATGATTGCAGCCTGAGTACCCTCCCCCGGTATAATCACAGACACAAGACCAACCTGAGCACTCGATGGAACCTCCACAAGGGATCCATTGATTGGGGTTCCCTATGGCCCAGTTAATGGGCATAGGACACAAATATTTATGATTGTGGGCGTATGTTGTTTTCCAGTCCACCAACCCGCATGAATGTCCCCCTGGTTTGGAACAAGCAACACAAACATCAAAGGTTAAAACAATTGGGTTAGTACCATCCTTGAGCACGGTGGTGTGGTTTAGGTAATAAAGTTTTCCCTCCCCCTCAGGATCAGATCTGCCAGAGGTTCTTGGAAGTCCCGCCCATAAGGTAACATTGAGATGTACAGCCGTCTTGGGATCGTAGCAAATGGTTTTTGAGTTCATCTTACATAGGTGGTGCATGGTTCCGTTGTTTTGGCAAGTTCTTCCGGTAGGAAGGCACTTCTGCGGTTGTTGGGTATGGTAGATGAGAGTTAGTTGAGTGAGGCCTGCTTGTGTGGTTTTGATCAGGCAGGGGGCGCAGCCATCTGACGCGCTGGTGGGGTTCTGCGATCTCTTAACCCGATGTAGAAAGGTGGGGGCCTGAACATGAATGTCAGGCTGATTCGCGAATTGGCTGTGATGACGACGAGGTGAATGGGGTCTGAGGACTGTCCAGGAGTCATAAATGTTACGTATGGAATCATGGAGGCGTCGACCGGAGCAATAATAGGTGGTGGCAGTAGGACGAAGTATGAGGAGTGTAGTCCGAGGAGGGTGTTCAAAGGTGTTGATCTGGAAAGAAGCATTGCTGGAGATATGGAGCCATGGCTGAGGGAGTGTCGACCATCTGAGATGGGGGGGGAAATGTCCCCAGACGCGGTGCAGGTCAACAGGAGGGGGGTGCCTGGCATGAAGTATGTCACTCGAGACGGAATGGAGACCTTGGAGGCATGTGCGGCAAGAAGGAGGAAGAGGGTCGGCAAGGCAACGGGACGAATCATGTTGATATGTCTGCAGGTGGTGATTTTTCTATCTTGGGATGGTATGGTCTGACGTGTCGTCCAGGGACCCACAGGACACGATCTGGAAGCTGAATAGCTGCATAGCGGCGACCCCAGGTGATGAGACCAGCAGGGCCATTCCAAGTAGGGTCTGGCAGTTGGCGGTAGTATACCTGTGGTTTGGGAGAATCAGGGGAAGGAGGGGAGGAAAAATGTCTCTCCGCTGCTGTCATAGCAGGGGTGCCGGAGAGATTGAGGAAGTTGAGTGTATAAAGACAGAGATTAAGGGTGTCTTGCATCACCGGGAGGCCAAGGGTTTTTTTCCCTTTGATCAAATGTCGTTCTAATGCTGTTTTTAGCATTAGGTTGGCTCTCTCTACCAAGGCTTGTTATAAGGGATCCCAAATTTGTGGGTAATTTGCCACTTAGCGCAAAATTCTGACATAGCTGTGCTAGTGTATGCAGGACCATTATCTGTTTTTATTTCATTTGGGCGTCCCAATGATGCAAAGGTGCAAATGCAATGGTTGATGACATGTTTGGAGGCTTCTCCTCTTTGCGGGGTCGCCATTATAAACCCTGAATAAGTATCAATTGTGACATGCAGATACTTCCAGGGGGCAAATGGAGGAAACTGAGTAACGTCCATATTTCACAGGCTTTCAACCCGCGGGGATTTACCCCTAAGGGAATGGAATGGGCTTGTTGACTGCAGGTGGGGCACTGCTGTCTAATGGCTGTGGCTTCGGCCATAGTAAGGTTGAAATGTTTCATGAGAGCTTTAGTGTTTTGATGGAAGTATGAATGGCTCTCCCAAGGAGTTATTGTGTGTGAGGTCATGATACCTGCAGCCACTTGATCAGCCACATCATTGCCTTCCTGGAGAATTTCCGGGAAGGGTTGGTGGCTGCGAATGTGTGCTACAAAGAGGTGGTGCTGGCGCTGTGCAACAAGGTGTTGCAATGTAACAAAGAGAGAGAGAAGGTTTTTATCAATAGCGGGAGAGAGGTAAGAATCGTGAATAGTAGAGACTATTTGAGTAACATATAGGCTATCTAAGATCAAGTTGAGGGGTTCGTTAAAATTCTGGAGGACTAATATGGTTGCAGCAAGCTCAGCCCTTTGTGGGGATGTCTGCACAGGGGTGGTTTTAGTGTGCCACACCCCATTCCTTTGCCAAGCGCATGCCCCTCGTTCCCTACTGCCATCAGCAAATATAGTCAAAGCATTGACCAAAGGTTCTTTGCTGATGGGAGAGGAGAAAAGAGATGGGTATTGTCCGAATGATTTGAAAATATGGATCAGCGGGCGGGTGGCAGGAAACTAGTCCAGGCCAGTCGGCTAAGGCAAACTGAATTTCCTGGGAGTTTTTGAATAGAGATTCCCATATTTGTAGCGAAAAAGGGATAAAAAGTGTGGAGACATCTATTCCCATAAGTAATTTTGCATGGCTCCTGCCTTTTATGATCAATTGAGCCAATTGAGCTGATTTGGAAGTGATGGAGCATCATGGCGTATGGGAAAGATGGATCCACTCTATGATGTGGAGTTTTTGGTCCTTTTGAGTTACTGCTGCGGTCATAAGCCTCGGGGTGGCTAAAATGACCATATCTAGAGGAGTATTGGCAGCAGCTCTGTCTACCCATATTTTTCGAATATTCTCTTCTATTTGAGTTATTGCTTGAAGTTGAGGTTGCTGCAAGGATATTATGTCAGCAGGCTTTTTTCCCCAGGTAAGGGCTTCAAACAATGGAGAAAGAATATCAGTGGTTAAAGACAGGAAAGGTCGAGCCCAGTTTACAGTACCCAGATATTGCTGAAGTTGAACCAGGGTGGGTTGAGAAGGTAGAGACAGAGAGGGGAGTGAAGGATAGGCAGTAGTTGAAAGCATTTTATAGCCCAGATATGCATACGGAGTTAGTACTTGTACCTTTTCAGGTGCTATATGCAAACCTCCTTTTGCAAGAACGGCTTTCAGGAAGGAAAATACCATGAAGTGAATACCGTACCCGGTGAGCCAGGAGCGGCAACAAGGATATCGTCCATGTAGTGATACACCAGAAATTGTGGAAAAGCAGAACGATAGGGTAGCAGGACATTATTGACATAGTGGGGCTATTGAGCATACCTTGGGGTAGGACTTTCCACTGAAAGCGGGAGGAGGGAGAGGAGTTGTTTAAACGAGGTAGTGTAAAAGCGAATAAGGCGCGATCTTGTTCATGCAAGGGGATAGAAAAGAAGCAGTCCTTTAAATCTATGACCATGAGATCAAATTTTTCAGGGATGATGTTGGGATTTGGAAGACCACATTGTAATGCCCCCATTGGTTTTATTATTATATTGACGGCTCTTAGATCATGCAAGAGCCTCCATTTTCCTGACTTTTTCTTTATGACAAAAATGGGGGTGTTATATGGACTGACAAATGGTTCAACATGCCCTTTGACAATTTGGTCCTGGACAAGTGATTGCAGGGCCTCTAGTTTGTCTATTGTGAGGGGCCATTGATCTACCCAAACAGGTTCTGTGGTTTTTAATTGTAGCCGCAGTGGAGTTCTAGCAAAAGATTCCATTAATCAATAATGAGTTTTGCGTTAAGTTGAGACATAAGATCGCGGCCCCACAGGTTAGTATGTAGTGGAAGAACCAAGAGTTGGAGGTAGGCAGTGTGAGAAATATCAGAGGAACTCACCGGTAGCCAGTGTTTGCTACGGTGGGCGTGCTGAACTCCTCCCACTCCCCGAACAGCTGGGGCAGTTTCCAAAGGCCAATCGTCCGGCCACTCAGCCGTTCGGATGACACTTACGTCAGCTCCAGTATCTAAGAGACCCAAAAAGGCTTTGTCACAGATTGTGAATGGTAACACAGGCCTGGCATGTTCCACCATTTGATGGACAGTAAATGCCCAAGCATCAGCCGTTTTAACAGGTACCGGAACAGCGGTTGCCACTAGTTCTCCCTTGCTAAATTTTGTGGAAGTATTTCCAATTACCGCCATGGCCACTGAGGAAAAGTCATCGGAATCTCTCAGAAACGGAGATGCAATGATTCCCCTTGCCATGAGGTCTCGGATGGGATAAATTATGAGGGATGTCATGGCAGGAGGGATCGTTTTCAGGCGTGTGGGAAGAAAGTACACAGTGCCTGGAATGTCAATTTCCATATCTTTGGATGCAGTTAGTTGAAAAGACATGGAGTCAGCCTTTGGAGTGGGGCTGGCTGATCGCCCCTCTTCTAGTTTCCCTGCGGCTGAGGAATGTTGCTGCGACACTGGTTTGCCCAGTGGTACCCTTTCTTGCACCTTGGGCATATCGTTTTAGGCTTGGTGTTGTTTTGTGTATTGTCCCTGGCTCTACATTGTGCTTTGAAGTGGCCTGGATTCCCACAATTGAAGCAGTTTCCGGCCGGCCTGTTTTGAGAACCTGCTTGCTGCAAGGCCATGGCCAGATGCTCCATATTGTAGGAGACAGTTCCCACGATTCTGCAAGCCTTTAGATAGTCCGAGAGGGAAGCCCCCCTCGGGCAGATAGAGGCTGCAGAATTCTCTTGCAATCCTCATTTGCATTTTCATCGGCCAGTTTCAACAGAAGCTCTTTACGGGCTTCTTCATTCAAGATTTGTCTCTGAATGGCCTTCTGAAGTTCCTCTATGAACTCAGCATAAGGCTGATGTGAGCCTTGAGTTATTTTTGAAAAAGATCCTACGATGCCAGAGGTAGGATCATCGACTTTGTCAAGGGCTTTGACAGCTATGATAAGGGCAAGGATACGTTGTGGGAGCGCCATCTGAGCTGTTAAGTCCGTAAATTGGCCCATACCGAAAATTTGATTCACTCTCGTGGCCGTGCCACGATCGCGGGCAAATCTCTCAGCTTCGGCGCGAAAGTCTGATTCCCAAACAACATACTGCAGTCCTGTCAGTACCATACGGAAAAGATCTTTCCAATCTTGGGGTAACATAAAAAAAAGGAGGTGCTGATGGTGTTAATGAAGCCTCTGACATATGGTGCCTGGATGCCGTACATGGCCACGGCTTGTTTTAAATCTCTGATTAATTTCATGGGTAAAGGTTCAAGTCTAGGCACCAAATTTCCGGCTCCATCCCCTATATATTCAACAGGACAGAGAGAGAGCTCCTCCAGGGTAAGAGAGCCTTCCCTGCGTCCCTGCACCATGGCTTGCGCGATCGCTCCCATGGGTGTCTGATCCTCCGCTGGATTTGAGTTAGGAGGACTCGTGGGTTCAGGAGCAGTGGGGGAGGAAGCTTCTAATGGGAGAGCGTCCTTAGTCTTGGTTTCAGCTGTATAAGGAGGAGGACCCTCCTTTGGGGAGGGGGCTTTGGTCAGTGCTAAACTATGGATTTTTAAACATTCCATGACTATTCGCCATGTGGTCAGAATCTTTGGCGGAGCCCTGGGAGTATTATGAAAATAGTCACCCAAATGTTGCCATGTGGAGACTTTCAAGGACCCTTTCTCCGGATAAGCCGGACATTGTATATAAATGTAAGTCAAAAGGTTACTAAGATCTATCTTAGTTGGAACCGGGAGCATTTTGCCCTGATTCCTAAGAATAAGAATTGAGCTCTTCGTTAATTCTCCTAATTCCTGCAAATGTGCTATCTGCGCTTTGGAGAACTTTCCGCCCATACTCACCTGAAGGGAGGATGTCTTCTTTGCAGAAGATTCCTGGGGAGGGATCCTTGACACGAGATGGCATCCCTGTGTTGCAACTGGCTCATCCGGCTGGGTGAGATAGGCAGTCGAAGACAGACGCACCCGTTTCTTTTAATGGATCACGTCGGGGTCACCAGATGCGGCTTTGCTCCGCATTTGGAAGGCTTCCCACTGGGTGGTCGAATGCATCAAGAAAGACACCAGGCTGGTTCTATCTTGGGAGAGCTGCCCCGATCACGAGCTCGGGAAGCTCTTTTATTAAAAACACATAGTGATACGTCACAAGCGGTGAAGTCTATCCAATCATTATGTTACATAAGTAGGAATGTTAGTGGACACATAGTAGCATCAAATCACAGTTTTAGATGGTCAGTTTAGAAGGTACAAAGTAGCAAATCAGCGCCTGCAGTCCAGTTAGCAGCCCATGGTGTCGTGTTGCTGATTGATGTTCTTTGTTCCTGGTACATGTTTTCAGCCTACGTGAGGCCTGGCATGTACCGAAACTGTTGAAGCTGATTTATTACTGCAATTTTGTACATCAGGTTGCATAAGTCCAGCTGAATATGCTCTTCCTAGTATGTTTTGTATTGAAGGGAATAGTAATAATAAATAAAGTAATGTTGTAGAATATATTATAGCATTAAGTAGTCTATAGGCATTTGTTATCTTGCTGTTGTAAAAAAGATTTCCTTAACCTTTCACTTGTAAAACAATTATAAACACATGCCTGCAATCAGTTACATCCCTCTCCTATTAAGAGACATGATTGTCCCATCTAAATCAATCTGAATACATCTGTTTTCCTGGATTGATACATTCACCCCAGCACCTGGGAATGAAACGTACCTCTCTGGGAATGTACCTCCATTTGGAGGAATCCACACCTTTGAAGTATGCTGTTAATAGCTTCCTTAAGTGGTCAATTGTGATCAATTAGATATCATGGCTCCAAATACCTCATGGTTTTTGCATGAGAAGCTGCACTTTTAATTGTCCTCAGAAATCAATTAAAAGCCAACACAATTATTCCAAGGCTTGTCATTATGATACATAGATATTAGACAATATTCAAAAATAACATTTGGGCTAGCTAGTATTTTTGAATAACTTTCAGGGTGAGACTCATATAATGCTTAATATGAAATTATTAAGATAGAATCATTACAGCTATTTAAATAATTTAGCCACTGTGTCTTTATTTATTTTAAAAAAAGTATATCTGACATCTGGTCCTTTACTTTGACTTAAAGTTCCTTATGTTCCAAGTCCCTAGAATAAATAGTTCTAACAGAGGAAGGATGAATCCATACTTGAAATTATAGTTTTTGAGTTGGTGTGATGTCTAATTGCCTTAATTCCAGCTATACTATGGATTCACTTTATATATTTGAAAATGATGCTTCAATGTTGTGCTGAACTTGCACATAAGTATGCAGCAAATTATCAGTCAGAGAGCAAAGCCGATACATTTCATGCATACTAACTGAAATCCACTGAAGCAAACATTAATTTTAGTTTTCTTTTTCACTGCAATTATAATACAGGAAGTTTCATTCTGATGATCCACAAATAGTTTTTCTATGTTCATTTTTTTACTTTCCCTATCAATTCATTTTACAGATGGCAAATCACAGAGGTTAAGTAATTTATTCAAATACTTTATCACTGCATTTTAAGTTCACATAGCTTTCTGTATATTTTACATCAAATGGGGACACGTAACTTAGAAAATTCAAGTTTGTAATATGGAATTATTCACCATCAGAGAATCCACTATAATGAAATAAGGCTTGTAGGACTTTTGGCTGCTTTGCTATACAGTTTTTTATATGAAATTCCAACCCAGTTCACCAAATTTACGATAACCAACAATAGCAGTGCCATATAAGGTTCTGACCAGAGGTGGTATTCAGCAAATTCTGACCAGTTCTGGAGAACCAGTAGTGGAAATTTTGAGTAGTTCGGAGAACTGGTAGCAGAATACCATTTCTGACTGGCCCTGCCGACATCTATTCTCTGCCTCCCAAGTCCCAGCTAATTGTCTGGGTCTTCTTTTGTTGCCCTGCACAGGAGAACGGAGCTGGAAAGCAGGTTAGTGGGGTGGGGTGAGAATGGAGATGTGACAGCATCCTTCCCCTGCCATGCCCACCAAGCCACACTACACCCACCAAGCCACACCCACAGAACCAGTAGTAAAAAATTTTGAATCCCACCACTGACAGGAAGTCCTGGAGGAACATTGTCCATGGGGTCACAATGGATCAGACATGACTTCGCAACTAACAACAACAATAACAATGGGGAAAGTCTGACTTAGGGAAGCAGTTATTTTCAGCATTCAGGCAGAGGCTGCCAGTGTATGGCAATCTGATGATGATACTTTAATTTACATTCTAGCACTGAGCTGGCAGTTGCATTTGATGACCTAATTACTTCTTATGGTGTATGATTATGTGATTTTACTTTATATTACTTTGGGAAATTTATAGAAATAATAAAAATGACTGCCTAGCAAAATCACGTACAAGTTGAAGCTTATGAACAGAATTTCTGTTCTTAAAATTGCTTTCTTCATTTTTTCCTATATTCCAATCTTACAGAATAACAGATTTGGAAAGGATCTTGGAAGTCTTCTAGTCCAACCCCTTGCCCAAGCAAGAGACCTTATACCATTTCAGAGAAATGTTTGTCCAATCTCTTTTTAAAACCTCCAGTGGTGAAGCATTCAACTTCTGAAGGCAAGCCAGTACACTAATTAATTGTTCTAATGGTCAGGACATTTCACACCGTAACCCTAACCCATGCCCTTTTCTTCTCTCACTTCTGGATTTAAAAATAAAAATACCACTGTCTTTTGCCATCTCCATCTCCTGCTCCTTTTTAATAGATATGTTACTAATATTCTAAGAATTGCATTGTCTTTCTTAGTACAGTATTATCATATTCTTGGGGTAAATTATTTTCTATTCTAAGGGCTACATTTAATTTCTGAATGCCCTGCCAAAGACTGCACTCAGAAAGAAATATACGTGATCAAAATAAATACACTGATGCACATTTACCAAATATTAAATTAAGATCATTTATTTCCAGTGACATATTTAATAAAATCTTCTATTATATTAAGATTATAATTTGTAACAATTTTTAGAAATTTCTGGGCCACAGGTATGTGCATTTTTAGTTTGTACAAAAGTGTTTTTATATATAATCTACTTTTTCATTTACATGTAGAGACCAAACATGTTTTTGTATATATAACTTGTATATATAACTTTTGTATATATAACTTGCAGTTTTGGACTAGCAAATTGTGATCATCTCTATTTGCTCTTCTCAAAGAAAACCTACTTCAGTAATCTTTCCAAAGAGAGTAGCAGAAATGATGTTTATGCTGCCCTAAAGGCACAGGTGAGATTCAGCTGATTCTCCCGAATCGTTAGTTAATTGCTTATGCAGTTCAGAGAACCAGTTATTAATAAAGTGCAAGACAGGGTTTTTTTCTCTCTCTCTCCCTTCAGTTAATAGCTCCAAGCAAACAGTCAAGAACCACTTAATAGTTGCAGCTAGAATGCAGCCATACACACTGAATCAAGTCAATAAATAACACAAACTGACATGATTAGGGCAGCGAAACCCATCAATCACCCATCTATAGATGGGATTGATTAACTTCTTCCCTTCAGGAAGAAGGACAAGATTACAAACTTTATCATTATAAAGTGTATTAAGTAACACTTCTGTGATCAGCTGATACTCCTTGGAGTTCCCCAAGACCTTTTAGAGCTGTAGTGTTGGCTACTTCTTGTTCCTTCTTGGGGGAAATGATACGGAAAGGGACAATGATGCAGCTTGATCATACAGGCCGTGAATTTAATGCATGTGTGGTCCAGCCAGCTGTATTGCTTCTGCTGTGAAGCACCCAATTTAGAACATAGAGAACATAGAATAATAAAGTTGGAAGGCTTTTGGCAGCACACCCAGGCTTTCAATTAGTATGAGCAGCTGCTCTTAGTTTCTCTCTCAGCTGCAGTGTTTGCTTTGGTGTTGACGTTTTTTTAAAGGGGAATGGCTGTTTTAAGTTTTCTGCATTATTTTAGTGGTTCCTGGCACTGTCCTTTTGGGGTGTACTTTCCTCACCCTTTTTGACAGCCTCTAGTGATGGAGCACCACAATCTGAAGACAAGCTATTCCATTGGTTGTCTCATCCTTAGGAAAGTTTTCCTTAATCCTAGGTTGCTTCTCTCTTTGGTTAGTTTCCATCCATTGTTTCTTGTTGTGCCTTTTGGTGCTTTGGAAAATAGATTGACTCCCTCATTTTTGTATGAGCCCTTCAAATTTCCTGACAGAACAATTAATCAGTGGAACAACTTGCCTCCAGAAGTTGTAAATGCTCCAACACTGGAAGTTTTTAAGAAGAAATTGGATAACCATTTGTTTGAAGTGGTGTAGGGTTTCCTGCCTAAGCAAGGAATTGGACTCAATGAGTAGTCCTTAATGGTACTACTGTACATCCACATGGAGAGAAGTAAGCAGTGGGGTACCAAATGGCATCATTTTAGGCCCAGTACTCTTCAATATCTTCATTAATGACTCAGCTGAGGGAATAGAAGGGGAACTCATTAAATTTGCAGATGACACTAAACTGGCAGGAATAGCCAGAAGATAAGTTCAGGATTCAAAAAGATCAAATTTGACAAATTTGAACAATGAGCCCCATACAAAAAAATGAATTTAATGCAGAGAAAAGCAGTTTTCCTTTAGGCAGGAAAAATCAAAGGTATAAATACAGAATCAGAATAGAGCTGGAAAAGACCTTAGAGGTCTTCTAGTCCAGACCCCTGCTGAAGCAGGAGGTCCTATACCATTTCAGACAAGTGACTGTAAAATCTCCTTAAAAAAACCTCAATTGATGAAGCACCCATAACATCTGAAGGCAAGCTGTTCCATTGGTTAATTATCCTCACTTCCAGGTTACTCCTCTCCTTGATTATTTTCCATCCATTATTTCTTGTCCTGCCCTCTGATGCTTTGGAAAATAAATTGACCCCCTCTTCTTTGTGGCAGCCTCTCACTGAAAGACTGCTATCATGTCATCCCTAGTTCTTCTTTTCTCTGTACTAGCCAGACCCAAATCCTCCAACCGTTCTTCCTATGTTTTAGCCTCCAGGCCAGTGGTGGGATTCAAATTTTTTTACTATTGGTTCTGGGGGCATGGCTTATTTGGTGGGCATGGCTTGGTGGTCATGTGACTGTGTGGGCGTGCTTAGTGGCCATGTGACTGGGTAGGTGTGGCCAACTCAATGTCACTCACGTCAAGGGGTGCCTCGCCTGGTGTCTCCCCTCCCAGCCATTCCTTGTCAATTAAAAATAATAGCACAGAGTTTTTCTCTCCCTTTCCCTCTCCCTTTCCCTCTTCCTTCCTATTTCTTTTTCTTTCTTGCTCTTTCTCTTTCTCTTTCTCTTTCTCTCTCTCTCTCTCTCTCTCTCTCACACACACACACACACACCTGGTCGGGAGGGCAGCAGAGGCACTGCTGCAGTGGGCACTTCTATGGGAGGCAGCGGGATCCCGCCCTCCCGGTCAGAGCACTCTGCCACTGGTAGCTTCTCCCAGGGGATGAAATGTTTCATGTTTCCTCCCTCCACAAAAAGCCTGATGCTACTTTCTCCTTCGGCTGCAGTGGGACCCCACAGCCCAGTTCCCTTTCCCGATCAAGAGGAGAGCCTTCCATTGTCTGCAGTCCCACTGACTCCCAAAAAACTGGATGTTCTGATCCCAGCACAGGAAGCCAGGAAAGCTGGTAACCTCCAAGGAGGATGTGGGCAATGGAGGCTGGAGCATGCTGCGGCTATGACTTTCTTCCTTTCCCCCTGGGAGGAGTAGGATGCGGGCAATGGAGGCTGGAGCATGCTGCAGCTGTGCTTTTCTTCCTTTCCCCCTGAGAAAAGGAGGGCATGAGTGGTGGTGGTCCCGGGGGACGAAAGGAAGAAAGTGAACGTTCGCAGCGATGGAATTCCAGGAGGGCTGGGCGGGCAGAAGTTACCAGGGCTGCTGCACATGGGCACCTCCGCCGCCCCTCTCAGCCCCAGTGCAGTAGAGATGCCCCCCAAGGGCCGGCTGCCCACCCACCCACTGGCCAGGCCAGGCTGGAAGCGATGCATCCCCTGGGAGAAGGGAGAAAACAAGTGGCCACAGCATGCTCTGGCATCTGTTGCCCACATCCTCCTTCTCCCAGATGGAAAGGAAGAAAGGCACCGCTGCAGCAAATTGCACACAACATTTGCCCTCCCAGTCCCACCAGGTGAGCCCGAGGATGGAGGGAACAGCTAGCTAGGCTGCAACCAGCGCGCCTGCCTGGGATGGGGTCGCACCAATCATGAAGCTAGCCAAGCAAGCCTGGGAATGGTGGGGAGGAGGAGGCAAGCTCCAGGGATGGTAGGTAGGGGCTAGCATGACTCACAGGCTTACCTGTGAGCAGGAAGATCAGAGCTGCTCAGTCGGGGCACAGGGCCAGGCACCATGTGGGAAGACAGGTTAAGCCACAAGGACCCAGTGTGGAGTGAGGAGTGACTGGGCGGGGCGAGTGTCAGGCAGGGCAAGTGAGAATTGGATGGGTGGGGCAAGTGAACGAGCTGCAACTGGGTGACCGGTTCAGGGGTGTGGCCAGCCAGTGACCCATGCCAAATTATCACTACTGTTCTCCCGATCCGATGCAAACCTCTGCTTCAGGCCTTTGATCATCTTAGTTGCTCTTCTTAGCACTTTTTCCAATGTCTCAATATCTTAATATCTTTTTTGAAATGTGGTGACCAAAACTGGATGCAGAAGTCCAGATGTGATCTTACCAAGGCTTTATAAAGTAGTGCTAATTCTTCATGTGATGTCAGATCCCTAGTAGTGATACTGCCATTCAGTTGGGAGAAGGGTCTTGAATTTGATTCATTACTATTGCCTGTGACAACTGCTATTTTATAACTTGTATCCTGGTACCAGAGCACCCTGAGATTTTCTCACCTCTTGGGGAATGTGGTAGGCAGGAAGACCATGTGGGTTTGTCAGATCCGTGTATCTGTAATTTCTTCAATGGAAGAAGAAAAGTGGGGGAGACTGATAAAGAAATCCTTCTGGGTGTAACCTGAATATATTTAATCTTATATCGAATTTGTATAACCTACACGTCATACAATGGAGGGATGAAACCCAGATGGCCGGAATCTATCACCTCTGAGAGAGACAGCCAGGAGATGAAGAGACCATAAAAATTCCACAGTGAGATGTGTCCTGGGAAACTCTGAAAAAGATCGTTCTAAAAAGGGGGTGGGGGGAATTAACATGTTGGCTCTTTGTTTTACTAAATACACATCGAGATAAGGGGAGGGTTTTAAACTCACTTGCCTGAGAGACCTTAGACGCTGCTTTTAACCCCTACATGAATTGTCTCATCTCAATAAAGGATTCCTTTTGATATGTTTTGATACGTTTTCAGAAGTTCATTCTCGTTGATTGAATGGGAAAAATTCTGTAGCCTGACAGGGTTGCTTCATTTTGACAGCCAGCGGAAATGGCCATGGGAATGCCTGCTTACCTATTTCTCAGAGCAGCTGCTACAATTATTTCTTCATGCCTGTGGATTGGCTGAATCTGCATCTGGTTAAAATGAGGGGCCTCTACTGCTTTAATTCTACTTGTCTTGCCTAAGGGTATTCAGACGTTGCTGTCACTTCTGTTTAATAAAAGATTCCTTTTGAAATACCGTGTTTCTCCAATAATACAGCCTCCCCCAATAGGAAGTCCCAGCATGTTTTATCGGCATAAAATCAAATTAAGCCCCCCCCCAAATTAAGGCCTATATTAAACATGCAAAATGGGGGGGAATGGCATGAGGGGCTTGCCATTAGGAAGTACTTTTGTTGCATACCTGGATATGGTGCTGCCTGTGTTGACTTTGGCGTTGGTGGGGCACTTCGTATCAGGAGACCTTCTGCCACCATTGCTTTCCCTTCTCCCCATGCTGCCGGCAGCATTTGGTGCAGCCATGCGTGGCCAGCCAGGGCTCCTCCCTGCAACCGGAGCCCGGCGGAGACACTCAGCTTCAGGTGTTCCTGTCGCCGCCTTCCCTTTGCCTTCGAAGGCAAAGCCAATTCTTTTAAAAACGATGCCCTACTACCGGTACGACAAAGCCTCCCCTGCCCGAGAGGGCAGCCCAACCCCACGTGGGGAGGCGAATCTCCTGGGGCCACAGCGCAGGATCGGCCCACCCCGGGAGAAGCGGCCAGCCACCAACCCTCCCTGGTGTGGGCAGAGTGTAAAAAGCTTCACCTGGGGCACCCAGAGCAGCTGACAGGCGGGCCCTCCTGCCCGGCAGTGGAGCTTTTGTCAAGGCCAGAGCCGTGGGATCTGGGCAGAGCCTGGAAAGCGAGCCGCAGGTGCGCACCCACCTGCCAAGAGAAAGAGTCAGGCTGACCCGAGCTTGGCTTCCTTTCCAAGTCCCTCCAGCAGTGAATAGCACCCACCCATCCATGGACAGGGAGGCAAGGTGATGGCCTGCGCCACGTCCTCCTCCGAGCTGAGCCCCACCGAGTCAGTGCCTCTGCCTGAAGCCCATGCCGCTGCAGCATTTGGAGCTTCCGGAGCATTTGGAGATGCGTGGGGATGGGTGGCTTTGGGCTCTCTCTGCCGCTGGCCAGGGAAGCAGCGCTGCCATTGCCTTGCCTCCCTGTCCACGGACAGGTGGGCACTATCACTGCCTTGGGCAGCCTGTCCCTGTGGGCTGGAGGGACTTGGGAAGGAAGCCAAGCTTGGGTTGGCCTGGCTCTTTTGCTTGGCAGGTGGGCGTGCACCCGTGGCTCGCTTTCCCGGCTCTGCCCAGCCTGCATGGCTCTGGCACGGCCCTGGTGGAATGAGCAGAGGGCCTGGTGGGGAGCTGCTCGCTGCCTTGGCGAGAGCTCTGCCGCCGGGCAGGAGGGCACCCCAGGCAAAACTCTTCATGCTCTGCCTGGCGCCAGACAGGGATGGCAGCTGGGCGCTTCTCCCAGGGTGGGCCGATCCTGCGCTGCAGCCCCGGGAGATTCACCTCCCCATGTGGGGTTAGGCTGCCCTCTCGGGCAGGGAAGGCTTTGTTGTACCGGTAGTAGGGCGTCATTTTTAAAAGAATTGGCTTTGCCTTTTAAGGCAAAGTAAGGTGGTGACAGGAGCGCCTGAAGCCAAGTGTCTCCACTGGGCTCCAGTTGAAGGGAGGAGCCCTGGCTGGCCATGTGTGGCTGCACCAAACGCCGCGGCGTTGCTCTAAATGTCATAGCAGCACAGGAGAAGGGAAAGCAACGGTGGTGGAAGGTCTCCTGATATGAAGTGCCCCACCAATGCCGAGGTCAACATCCAAGCCATCGCCGCCTGCCCACCTGAGAATGCAAGGGGGGGAATTAAGTCACCCCCCAAAAAGACAGCCTGGCCATTTTTTCAGGGGTCAAAAAAATAATAATAAGGCCCGGCCTTATTTTGTGAGAAACACAGTACTTCGTTTCAAGAGTCTTCACTTTCTTAAGTTAGGAGGAGAGACAATCCTTACAGAAAACAACGTCTGAAAAATGGTCAACCTGGAGAAGCAATTTTCGCTCTACCGAGGGGACTCTGCAAACCATGTCCAAGCAAAGCAATGAGCAAGGAGAAGCCGAATGTGGTGGGGGGACATCAACCATCATCCAGCCAGATGCCTGCTTCCTGTACCCTGTCAGAAAAGATGAGGTGACCCTGGAGGACCCCAAAAAGCCCCACTGGTCAGTTGTCATCAGGAAGAAAGACAGCTGGGATGGGAAAACCAGAGTAGTCACCTTCACTCGTGGTAACTGAAAGCCGGGGTGGAAATTGAAGCTAGAAGCCCTCTCTCACCAGGAGGAACTAACCGAAGCACCGCTGAAGAATGAGCGTCTGGAGAGACATATAACCCAGTTGGTGATGGAAACTTTGGAAAATCTCAACATCTGAGGAGTCCCACAATGGCAGCAAAGGAGTGCTGAAATGACAGCAGCTGTGGATGATGCTGGGGAGACACCCTCCCTCCAGGACCCACCAATCAAGTGGATGGCATAGCAGCAGCAGCTGGGGGCCCAACAAACCCTCCCCCTCAGGCAACTCACACACTGGGGGCCATTCCCAACCAGCCCCAAGCCTCACAACTGGAAAGAAAAACTCCCTCCCTTGGGGTGAAATTTGATGGGGATCTGCAATAATTGGGTTTTTTTTGTGGTACATGTGCTCTTGTACTTGCAGAAGTATGGGTGTGATTTCCAGACTCAAGATCCTGAGTGCGAGTTGTTACCCTAGCCCTGGAGAGAGCCACTGTCAGATGGATGGTGACCCTACATAAAGCGACACAGTAGAACTGCGGAACTTTGACTGTTTCGTGATGGCCCTGCGACGGCGATTCGAGGAACTCCCTCACAGATCGCAAAGCACATGACTGCATTAAAGTCGTGAAGCAGGGACAGCAGCCAGTGGCAGAATTCCAAGACCTCACGTGCCATGTAAACTGGCCAGAGAGTGCCCTCAATCACCTACATGAATGGTATCTCACTGCCGAAGAAGCTGAGATTGATATGGCCAGAAACCAGTACTGAGTGGGATGAGCGTGGAAGAAATCCCCCCAATGGAAGCAGGAGCCCTTCAAACCGCAAATTTCATTTTCTCCAAAACCCTCAGCCTGTTTCAAGTATCAAAAGGAGGTGCACTGAGCTGCAGAATGTAGTTCTCAAACACCTGCATGGAAACCAGAATGCCTACCAGGGGGAAACCTGCAAAACCTGACCAGCACAGGAAGGAGACTGGCCTGAGGAGCATGGAGATCATAGAGTTTCCATTCCCTCTCTGCTTTGGGGAGGAAACTCCGGCATCTCAGCAGGAGGAAACAAACTCATTCGGAAGCAATCCAGAGGATGAGCTACTGGTAAGCAAACCAGTTGAACCACTTACCATCCCCTTAAGACTGTTTATCCCCCACCAGGATAGGGAGATAAAAACCTTCATTTTATTAGACTCAGGGTGCACCTGCTGTTTAATCAGCCCAACCCTGGTAGGAAAATTGAGGATTAACATAAGAAAGCTGAAAACCCCCATTGTTTTTTGCCAACTAGATGGGTCAGTAGCAGGGGGGAGCCAGCTTCTTTTGCCACTAAGCCTCTACGAATAGGCTTTGGGAGCCAAGAAAAAATGTTTACATTTATAGTGGCACCTGGCATGGAATGGCTACTAGTCTTGGGCCTTGCATGGCTGAAAAAATGGAACCCCAAAATTAATTGGAAGCAAGGCATCATAAAATTCAGATGCACATGACTTTTGCCGAGGATCCACATAAAGAAACTGATGGGGCAGAGTACCAAGAAACAGCAGTGCCTGGTTACACCATGCCAAATCAGGGCATACCCAAAAAATACAAAGACTTGGCTGAGGTTTTTAGTGAAAAAGCCGCTGATGAGCTCTCCCCCACTGTTCCACTGACTGTGCAATAGAAATCTTACCTGGTGCCAAACTCCCTAAACCCAAGATGTATAGCATGCCCGCAAGGGAGCTGGAAGAACTGAGGGCATTCAATGAGAAAAACCTAGCAAGGGGTTTCATTGAGCCAGCCCAACGAAAAATCGCAGCCCCAGAGAAAAAAAAAGATGGCTCAAAACATCTCTGCATGGATTTTAGAAATATAAATACAATCAGTGTGGAGAACATGTATCCTCTCCCCCTCATGAAAAATATGCTAGCACACCTTGCTAAAGATAATTTTTTCTCAGAGCTGAACTTAAGGGAGGCTTACTATTGAATCAGAATTAGGGAGCAGGACGAATGGAAAATGGCATTTAACACCCCCCTTGGGTGCTACCAATTCAAAGTGCACCCATTTGGGCTACAACCCCCCCCCCCGCAATGTTTATGCAATTAATAAATGAGCATTTCTATAAGGTTCTGGTTTGTATGAGTCCTGGTTTACCTGAATGATATTTTAATATATACAGAGACCAAAGCAGAATATGTAAAACTACTCCGCTCCACCAAACTTTATGGTAAATCTCTAAATGTGAATTCCACCAAGAAAAAATTGATTATTTGGATACTGTATTTCACACCAGGGCATAGAAATGAACCCTCAAAAAGTGCAGGCGTTTGTACTTGAAAAGTGTACTTAATTGGGAACCACCCCGTGCATGTAAGCAGTTACAAGACTTCCTGGGATTCACCAATTTTTACCACCAGTTTATCCCCACTTTCGCTCAGATTGCCCCATTACCAACCCCATTACCAACCAGAGGTGGTATTCAGCAGGTTCTGACCAGTTATGGAGAACCGGTAGTGGAAATTTTGAGAAGTTTGGAGAACCAGCAAATGCCACCTCTGACTGGAGATTTTATAGTATCCTTCCCCTGCCACACCCACCAAGCCATGCCCACAGAACCAGTAGTAAAAAAAAATTGAATCCCACCACTGTTATCAATCTCTTAAAAATGAAGGGAAGGGTAACCCAAAACTGAAATATCCTTTGAACTGGACAATGGAATGCCAACTCTGCATTTGAAAAATTTAAATGGCTGTTGTCAGCAGAGACAATTCTGAAGCACCTGGATACAGAGAAACCATTCATCATACAAGCAGATGCCAGCGATGTGGCAGTAGGGGCAGTCCTGCTTCAGAAAAATGAGCAAAACCAATTACAACCATGTGCTTACACATCCAAAAAGTTGAATGAGACTGAGGAAAGGTGGGCCATTTGGGAGAAAGAGGCTTATGCAGTTTGGTGGGTGCTTTTAACCTGGAGGCGTTACCTATGTATTTTAAATTTGCCCTTTTCAAATGTATTGCTAATAATTTGCCCTAAGCCTTAACCTTCAATAGGAATGAAAAAAGTCTTTTAGATACCAGGACTGTCAGAGAAGTATCCAATATGTTTCATTTTCTGCTGTTCTCAAGTCTCCATGAATTCAAGCCCATCTTCGGGAAAGCTTTGTCATATTCATTCTGACATTTTTTTTCCCCTTGCAAATGTTTCTTTTATTTTTGTTGAGAATACAATGCTCTTTTCAATCCTAAATTGAAGAGCATTAAGTGATTTTTCCTTGCCCAATCAAAATATTCTTTTCTACTTTTTATTATGCAAACTATAAAAGGGAAAGTATGATTTCTTCCTTTATTCTCTCTTGTGAAATGAATAATTTTTAATTCAAAATTTTCAAATAAATCATAAATTAATTGAACATTCCTGTTTCAATATTGGAGCCTAGCATTTGGCTTCTAAGTAAGTGCCTACACTTTAACAGTATAGCATAATCTATGTTATCTGTTAATCTATGTCTTCAAGTTTGGCCAATTACTATTCAGTTTTGATTAGATTGACTGCATTTACATTGTATTTTTCTGTGTATTTTTAACAAAAAAGTTAGAAAATGTTTTGACTGAGTTAGCAGAGGAACAGCAAGGATTTCAATTCTGAATTCAGTCTTAATTCTCCTTATCTTGTAGTGTCATGAATGCTCATAGCTTTTTCCTGAATTTGCATGATCATTTGAGCCTTCCAGGAAGGATAATCCAGAAAGGATAGTCATTTGGTATAAGAAACATGATAGGAGTAGATTCTCTCCCAATCGATTCCATAGCTGATTTTTTTTTTCAGCCTACATGAAATTTTCCATTCCATGACTTCCGTCGAAGATGGACTGAAGACCATGATTGTACACAGCTTCGATCCCATCCCAATGGGACCAGATCCATCTTGGACCCATCTCAGGGGGGGGGGGAAGGGGGGAAACCACCAGCCGGATTAAGGGGAGCCACATCTCTCCTCCTGGCTAGGTATATTCCCCTTGAAGGCAGGAGATAGCGGCAGTTTTAATGGCTGCCTTGAAGATGGAAAGCTTCCAAGACTTAAGTGTGTGTTGGAGCGGTGAAGAGGTGAGCGGCATGTAACCAGGCAAAGGATTTTGGATTTTTCTTTGACAACCCTGAGAAACAGAAGGAAAGAGCCCTCATTTAAGAGTGTGGCAGTGGCGAATGGAAAATAAGAGGAAATTATAAGGTAAATAAAAAGCCGGATTATAAAAGGACTACAATGGAATTAGAGACCAAATTTGGAATAAGATACAGGAATTGGTATTAATTAGGCATTGGACAGAATGCTGAACTTGCCTGGAATTGACTATATTTAAAAGAGCTGATAGTTGAAGATTAGCGGAATTAATACAATTGAAAAGAGAAAAAAATAACTCTGAAAAGTGGAAAGAGATGTAGAGTGCCATCTAATGGTTAAAGGCACTTTTTCTCATATAATTTCATGGAAAATTGCTGGTCTTACAAATGTGTGAATGAGACATGAAATAAAATAAAATATTATATTATAACAATAACCACAGAAGCACTAAAAATGGATTGCAGCAAAGGGACAATGCAAAGATAATATCTTGGGACTGTTTGGTGTTGATTATGACAAGGAGACAGAAAGACTAACAAGAGGAATTGAAATAAACAGATATTTTTGGCAAGGACTAAAATAAAAGATTCTGACTTTTAATAAAATAAAGAATAACTCAACTGATTAAAAAAAATGAGAGAAATAGGCAACAAATTGAAGTTGGAACTGCAAGCTGTGAGAGGAATGTTAAAAGAAAGAATGGAATTATTGGACATACTGGCAGAAAAATTAATGGTGATGCTGTTCACAGAAGAACAAAGAAAATTCATGGAGGAGTTAAAAGAGGAGGAAAGCAGCTTAGAAGAGTACAAAGAACAAGGGACATTGCAAAAAGACATAAAAGGAATCAAAATTAAGACATTGATGATAGATGTAAAGGGGAAATACACCCAAGATTAAACAGAAGAAGAAGAAGCTGTATAAGAAGAAACTTCAAAAGAGAGAACAGGAAAGGGTGGGTGAGGGAAATAAGGGATAGGCAGATGAAAATAAAAACAATACTAGAAGAAAAAATAGGAGTTAAGAGGAAAGACCAGAAAAACTTAGAAAAGGGAAAGCTGGTTAAAATTATAAGAAACTATAAGGCTGAGAGATTTAGAGATAAGGGTTAAAGATAAGGGGGGGATACCACATGGAAATGTATTTTGGTATTTTTTTTAGAAATATAGATTGGAGAGATTTGAAATTTAAAACATATTGGGAATTACCTTAAGATTACTATATAATTACATACGAGAAAAATGATGATATGAGAAATTAAGATGGTTTTATTGTTATCAAATCCTTCTTTTTTATATACATATATATTAAAAATGTAATTGATTATTCAAATAATATTAGAAAAACAGAGAATATGGTAAACTAGAAAAATATGCTATTATGACCAAAAAAGGTGGAATGAAAATGAAATAAAATTTTATAGGTTAAACTTAGTTAAATGGAAACAAAAAGGAAACTTAATTTTCTCCTTTTTTTCTTTATTGTATACATATAGGATAGACATGAAATAGAAAATGTAATTGATTATATAAAGGATATGAGAAAATAGAGAATATGGTAAACTAGAAAGGAAAGGAAAGCATTTGTAATGAGAGTATTATGAAATGGTTATATGAATATATCTTGAATAAATATAAGATTTATTGTAGACTGAGGGATATACCATGTGGATCCTGAATATATTAGTTTTGTTTCATTTTTACTCTTTTTTGTTTGTTTATTATATATCGGCTTTGAGAAAATTAATGAAGGTAATGATGAATAATGTAAAATAAAATATGTGGTAAGCTGAAAATGGCAATAATAGGAGATAAAGACTGGAAAATATATGTGAGGATGAAATGTTTTTGATATTGAATTAATGAATTGAAATATGAAGCAAGAACCTATTTAAAGATCAGTGGAATAGATAATGATTTGATATGAAATTAGATAAGAAAATTGGAAATGTAATTATGACTGTGCATAAAAGTTGTAACCTGGAATCATGTTGCTCACTTGAAGAGATGTATAAAAAGTAAAAAATAAAAAAAAGCTTTTTTTTAAAAAAGAAAATTTTCCATTCCATATTATTCTCCACCTGAAGCACCAGTTAAGAGCATGTCAGCCCTATCTGCTAGGGCACGCAGATCCATTAACAGCTATCTATCCTACTTGTATCATATACCTAAAGGAGGCACTTGGCTCTCTTTAGTGTTGCCCAAGCAGACTTTACTTATTCCAGGCTTTACACCAGTGGTTCCTAAACTTTTTCAGTCCACTTTGGTGCTACAAACTCATCCTCAATGCCCCCCCTGGGTAGGATTCAAATTTCTTAACCAGTTCTGTGGGCGTGGCCTAATTTGAGGGTGTGGCTTGAAGTGTGATTTTGATTTTAGTTTGATTTAAATATATTTCAGAGTAGTGACTCAAAATACCTCAATTAGATGGTTGCTTTATTTCTGAGGTTTTTTTTTACACCTTTTATGTTTTTATGTATGTGCATTTTGAATACATCCTATGGAATATTGTTTGTTTGTAAAATAAATAAATAAATAGAGAGGAGTTAGGAACTACAATATGTAGCCAGAGGGATAAACATTTATGCTATTTTGAGCCTTTGTAGTTCTCTGAAGCTTGAGGCGATAGTTTAGCTGACTTAGAAGCCAGGGTGGCAGCAATAAAAATGTACTGTGTATGTGGATATGTGTTTACCTTCAAGTTGGGAAATTGCAGTATTTGTTGATGATAGATACACAGAGAAAGTTAAAGGTCTCTTGTATGAGGAGTGGAGGATGGCATCGCCAGAGGATTGTTAGCTAAAACATAGAAGAAAGAAACCAGTAGCATTTTTGTCAAAAATTGATGAATCTGGTGTATGTAGTTGGCCTTTGTGCATTCAAGTGGTGGCTCAATAACGTTGTTATGATGTAGTTATTCCAAGAGAACTGGGTTGTCTTAATTGATAGGAATTTAAATCCAGCTGAGTATATGTCAGAGCACAGTTGTGTGGAGTTAAATACTAAAGTGTGGAAGGATTTGGAAGATAGCCCTATAGAGAGAGGAGTTAATTTGTTTATTGATGTATTGTTCTGAGTGGAGGACAGAAAAAGGAAGGAATAAGTATGCATTGGTTAATGGAGACATTGATGAAATTCTGGAAGCAGGAAAATTTCCATCTGAATGATCTGAAACAAGTAGATTTCATAGAAGCAGTTATTATGTTGAAAAAAGCACAAATGAGTTGTTGAATTTCTTGGAACAGCAGGGCCTGAGAGTTTCGAGGAAAAAATTACAATATGTAGAACTTGAGGTAAATACCTGAAACATGGCAATTAATCATGGAAGTAAGAAGATAAATCTAGAAAGGATTGAGGGGATAGTTAGACAGCCCCTACCAAAGAATAAGAAGGAAGTTTGGGAAATGGATGAAGAAATGGAATACCAAGAGTAACATATATCTATTATGAAGAATATAATAGAAAGAGTGCATGAGTGAACTTATTTGGGAACTAGCATTAATACATTACATGAAAAGAATATATTTGTAGGGACATATAAAATGATAGTCATGCAAGTGGGAAGAATTTATATATTGTATACAAATAAAGAAAAGGGTCATGCGGAAGCAGATAGTAGAAGGAAGGGATTTGATCATTTGACCATTCCAACAAATATAGGTAGATTACACTGACATGCCAGCAGTGGAACACTGAAGTGTTTGCTGGTAATAGTAGATCATTTGAATGAATGCGTTGTATCATTTCTGTGTGCAAGAGCAAGTGCTCAAATGACTGTACTAATAATAAAATACCTAGATAGGGGTTGGTTGAATTTATTGACTATGATAGAGGCACGCACTTCACTGTCCAGATGGTACAATAAGGAATGGAGCAATTGGGGATTAATTGGCAATACCACATAGATACAGAGGGAGGGAGTGGCTTTAAAAGAATTGGTAAGCAGGTTAACATTGGAGCTCCAGGTTCTCTGGATGAAATTTTTGCCCTTATCCCTAGAAGAAATATGTGTATTTCACCATGTGAAATGATGTTTGGAATATCATACCTGGAAAGTCTATAATATGTCACTAAAGATGCTTTTTGTAAAGAACTATACACTACCTTTTCTTTATCTTACCTCAGGAAAAAAGGACTGCTAGCTCAATTTGCTGTCTATCGAGATTACCTCCTGAGTTTGCTGTCCATAAGTTCCAACCTTGTAATTGGATGAAAAGCTGAGCATATAGCCAAGCCTAGGACAGGTCTTGCTGAATCCTGCTGACCACTGAAACAGCAGTCTGGACAAATGACCCTCAGAATGGACAGTGAAGCAAGGCACATAAAATTCTTTTACACTTACATTTTTAAAGTTTCATATATATTTAGTTTATGGAACATTGGGAGACTGAGTTGCTTATTTGGCTGGGAGAAATAAACTTTTATATTGTGTTGTCAATAGTAGACTATTAGTAGACTGGTGTAGTAGACTGGTGTAAATGATGGCTATGGTACAAGAAGGAAAAAGCAGTTGTTGAACTGATTCTACCAGTTCGCACCTATTCGCTAGAACCAGTTGTTAACATTCTAAGCAATTCAAAGAACCGGTTGTTAGAAGAAATTACTGGCCTAATCCTGTAAGGAAGGCAGGAAGGAAACATTCTGGTATTGCTTACAGAAACTGCCTGTCAGGCTACAAAACTTTTCCCATTCACTCAACTAGAATGAACTTCTGAAAACGTATCCAAACGTATCACAAAGGAATTCTTTATTGAGATGAGACAATTCCTGTAGGAGTTCAAAGCAGCGTCTGAGGTCTCTCAGGCATACAGGGATACATAAGGGAGTTTAGAACCTCTCCCCTTATCTCGATGTGTATTTAGTGAAACAAAAGCCAGTATGTTAATTCCTCCCCACCCCTCTTGTAAGGAACGATCTTTTCAGTTTCACAGGGCATACCTAATTTCCCCCCCACCCCCGTTTTAGAACAAACTATTCAAGAGATTCCCAAAGTACAATCTCACTGTGGAATTTTTATGACCTTCTCATCTCCTGGTTGTGCCTCTCAGAGGTGATAGTTCTGGCCATCTGGCTTTTCTCCCTCCATCATATCATGTGTGGGTTATACAAATTGGAGACATTGATACCAGATTAACTGTGGTTGAACAAGATAAAAGTTGTATGCTGAGATGGGAGATGGACAGATCAGAATTTTATCTCAGATTCCAAAACATAGAGGAAGAAAAAGGACAAAATCTAGCTGAGATAATGATAGAAATATTGGCTGAAGCTTTAGAAATAATGGAAGAGAAGATGATGGATGGAATAGACAAGGTTTATCGAGTCTTCACAAGATACGCAATGAGAAATAGCCTACCAAGAGAAGTTCACATCAGATTTACAAAGAAATCCATTAAAACGCAAATATTGCAAGTGGCAAGAGAGAAAACATTGAAATATAAAGATAAGGATATTGTGGTTTTGAAACAAGTACCCAGAAGAGTGAGAGAGATGAGAAGAGAATACCGATTCTTGACCAAAATGCTACTTAAAAAAGAGGTGAATTATAGATGGCTGATTCCAGAAGGTTTAATATTCACATGGCAAGAACAGAGATACAGAATTGATTCAATTGAGAAAGCTGAATCATTTTATACAGAATTTTTCAGAGGGAAAGAGGAAGAGGCAGAAAAAGAAACAGCTGTGAAAGTCTGACTCACAGACGAACACTATGCAGAAGCCTGATGATGGCAGATGAGATTCTGCCGAAACGTTGCTACAACTTTAAAAGCACAACTACAATGACGTGGGAAAATACCCGAACAAAGCTGAATACCATATATGTATATATGTATATATGTATATATATATCTGTATATATGTATATATGTATATATGTATATATGTATATATGTATATATGTATGTATGTATGTATATATCTATATATGTGTGTGTGTGTGTGTGTGTGTGTGTGTATGTGTATGTATATGTATATGTATGTGTATGTGTATGTGTATGTATATGAATATGTATATATATATATATATATACACACATACTTTAGTCTCTAATCCTAATCTCTGGTCATAAAAACCAATCTCTATGTAAAGTTCTTAATATCAATATAAAGACAGTATTGACATCAATATTTAGACAATATTATAGGCATTTATACATATAGATGTAAATAGCTTAACATCAATCTGCAGTAATTAATTGATTTAGTCTGGTCAAATTATGATCAAATATTAATATATTCTATTGTTAGTATTGTTAGTATTATTCTCTCTCTCTCTCTCTATATATATATAATGTAAGGGTAAATATAAATACAATGATTACATCAAATTACAATCTATAGGAATCAATTATCAATAATTATAATCAAATTTCTTATCCCGAATTTATAAATAAATTTACTAAATAGGTATATTAAAAACTAAATAGATATATTGAAATTATCCAGAAATCAATTGCTCAATAGATCATCCTTAATTCATTCTCTCACCAAATAGTCTCAAAGAGTAACACACTTCAACTCTGAAAAATTGCTGAGTAATGTCTATGGCTGTTCGTTGTCTTTAACAATTCTGCTCCTTCTGTTACTCCTCCCATCTCAGGAAGGCTCTTGGAAGTCAATCAATTGAAGTAGTCTATCCCACAGTCTCACCTCTGGATATTTAAGTCTTTTTAAAGTTAAAATTTGGAGTAATCCTCTCGAGCGTTACAGATCTTCCCAATTCGCTCACTTCGATCTCCATTCTCTCCTAAGGGTCTCTCGTGCCCAGTCACTCTCTGCTCAATCTCACCTCTGCTTTCTCGCTGCCTTCTCGTGGCTCCGATCAAACTCTCTGTTGGTATTTACGAGTCTTCTTCCACGCTTTCTAGCAGTTACAATCTTGCTTGCAGTTTCTTCTCCGGTATCCATCACAAACTGTCTCTCATTTGCTTCGTCCTATGGCTGGCTTTTCAGGACTTCAGGGCTGCCATTCATGAACGGCGGCCTCTTGATTGCTGGGCTCTACAGGGTCTCTCTTCAGTGTGGTGAGGGTCGCTTACCCCCAAGTCACACCTCGAATATCCCCACTCCGGCACGCTTCTCTATGGGCTTCGTGCACCCCAGGGGGTCACACCAACAATAAATAAAGGGGGTGAAGAACCAAGAGCGGTCTCCAACCCCTTTCTCCGTCCCTGCATAGCCACCGGAAGTGGCTGCTCTCTCTTGTTTTAATTTCTAAAGAACTCCTTGGTTCTCTACCCACCACAAAGATAATTATCATGTTAGGATAGCCTGAATAATTAAGCTCTAATTCTCTGTTCATCAAGACAAGAATCCATCTGAGAATTATAGTAAAAGGGGAAAGTCCTCTTAAGTATTTTCCTAGATTTAGAAGATTATTTCTTCTAAAGGTCAGAACCTACAGGTCAGAACCTTTTCTTTTATCTCTCCAAACAATATCTCAGAAATTGTGCTTAGACCCTATATTCTGTGTTGTTAGGAAAAAATCTTTTCACCTAAATAATTTTCACTCAGACATTTTGCATTTTTATTTAGGTGCTCTTCATGTATTATATTTTGCAATTTAATTTCCTGCATGTTTTATCATATAAGAGCCTTAACAGTGCTCTTCCTAGAATTTTCTCTTAGATGAGTTAACTATGCCTACTAAAAAAAGAGCTTAATAATGGATGAAGAGAGGGAAAGACAATTTGATCTAATGGTTAAAACACCAGGCTAAAGACCATGAGTTCTATTCTGCTTACCCATGAAAGCTAGATGGGTGACTTTGGGCCAGTCACTCTCTCTCAGCCCAGCTCACCTCACAGGTTTGTTGTTGTTCTGGGGAAAATAGGAAGAAGATGTATTGGATATTTTCACCACCATGAGTTATTTGTAAAAGTAATAAAGGCAGGCAGGCAGGCAGGCAGGCAGGCAGGCAGGAAAGAAAGAAAGAAAGAAAGAAAGAAAGAAAGAAAGAAAGAAAGAAAGAAAGAAAGAAAGAAAGAAAGAAAGAAAGAAAGAAAGAAAGAAAGAAAGAAAGAAAGAAAGAAAGAAAGAAAGAAAAAGAAGATTCTTTGAAATTAATTCCAGGTTTCTTGGACAGGATACAAGACCATATTCACAATTCATCTTGTTCTGACCCAATCAGTGCAGCAGGGCAGAGTGTCAGAAAGGCAAAGTTAATAGTCACAATCTGCACCTGTTTGTTTTACTAATATTTTGTAATGTAATTTGCCTTCAGCCCCTTATATTCAAATTAAAGTAAAAAGACCTACAATAAAAAGGCAGGTTTTACTCCATCACCAAAGCCCTTTATTAAGAATCCTTTGGATCAATTTATATTATATTCTTTAATGCAATTCCAAGGAATCACTTTATATTAAAGCTTATCCCTCAGAAATGCCAAAATAATTAAAGAAGTAATAAACCATCAAAACAAGAATACAAAATAGCAGGATAGAAGAACGTCCAATCTACCAACAGTATTCATGAATGGGCACATTTTTAGTGTTAGGGGCTCTATTTTTTTCTCCCTTCCAGCAAAGGACTGCACTGTCCTAGTTAGTAAGTCTAGAGAAAATATCTAATGCTAACTGTACCCATACAGGTAATCCTCAATTTATGACTGGACAATTAGAGACCATTCAAAGTTATGACAGACCCAGCAAATATGGATTTATGACCCAGATTTTAAGTTCTGGTAATTGCCCCCCGTGCATTTTAGGCACTCTGCAATTGGCCCACATTTATAGCTGGTTCTGTGTCCTGAAGTCGTGTGACCATGATTTATGATGTTTTACCAGAAATTGAGGTTCACTTCCTTCTTTCCAGCAAAAAAACACCTCATAGCAAACCATTGGTTCACTTAACAAATACAGCACATTCAGAAAATATTCCACCACCCCTTCACTTTTTTCAATTTGCTTATGCTGCAGCCTGATTCTACAGTTATTGAAATTCATTTTTTCTCATTAATCTACACTCAGTACCCAAAAATGAAGATATGTCTGTGAATGTATTAAAAAGAAAAAACTGAAGAGAGTCTGAATACTTTCTGAATGCACTGTATGGCATGTGCTTAATGTATTTGGCATTCACTTTACAATTGTGATATTCATTTAACAATTGCAGCAGAAATGTTCATAACAAAATAACAGAGTTGGAAGGGACATTGGAGGTTTTCTAGTCCAACCTCCTGCTCAAGCAAGAGACCCTGTATCATTTCAGACAAATGGCTGTCCATGTCTTCTTAGAAGCCTCCAGTGATGGAGTACCCACAACTTTTGAAGGCAACATCTTCAAAACTTTTTTATATCATAGTGATCAAACGATGCAGTATTTCAAGTGTGGTCTTACCAAGGTCTTATAAAGCAGTACTACAACTTCATGTGAACTTGATTCTCTCCCTCTGTGAATGTTACTATTACTCTAATACAAGGGTGGGCAATTAATTTCTGTCGGGGGCCACATGGAAAATCAGATCTGCGTTCGAGGGCCGAACCAATTTTATAAAAGGCCATTATAAAGGGCCCATTATAAAATGCAGCAAATTATATATAAGAATCATTTACCTGTTCAGTGGGAGAAATCCAGTCTGTCTTGGGCTTGAACAAGTGCACTGAAATCTGGCGGAATATCTGAGGTGGCTATGCGAAGGACAGCTGAGAGGTGGTCGTCAGTGATAGAGGATCTGTGTCTGGATTTGTTGAACTTCATCACTGAGAATGTCTGTTCACATATGTAGGTAGATCCAAAGAGGACTAGAATTTTCAGAGCATGTCTCCTCATGTGTGGAAAGTTCTCCTCTTTGAGTGATGAGTAAAACTCAAGCAGTGGGACAGACCTAAAGTGCGCTGCCAGAAGTGTGTCAGACTGCAAGTCAATGAGTTCCATCTGAACATCACTGGGTGCATTATCCACATTGCAGCTGAAGGGAGAAGAAACCATGTCCATTTCACTCTCAAGTGTTTTGAAGTCTTGAAATCGCCTTGAAAACTCAGCATGCAGTGCTTCTAACATGGATGAGTACCTGTGGAGGTGATCAGCTGATGGTTTGGCTTCCTTCAGTGTTGGCATGTGAGTAAGAATATATTTTTTTTGAAAAAAAGTTTTATTGTTTTAACAACGAACAAAAACATATAAAACATAAAACATAAAAGCATCATCCTCCTTCATAAATTTACAGACAGTGTATCGGTTGGTTTACCACTTTTTTTGTGCATCCATTTCATAGTCTCCATTGTAGTTATATTAAATAATCTCATATTATCAATCAACAATTATATTACCTAATATCATTATTAAACAATCATTTGACTATAATTTTATTAATTCATATGAGATAACTATAATTTACTTAGTTTATTTTATAACAAATCGTAAAGTCATACCAGTTCTATCTTAATAAAATTTTATAAAAATAGTGTCAAAAAAAGAAAAGAAAAAAAGAAGTATATATTCATTTCCTAAGTTTCTAAATATTCTATTATTATATTTTATTATCTAGCCATTGATAGAAAAGGTCCCAAACTTCATAAAATTGTTTATCTTCTTGTTCTCTAATTTCAAATGTCAATCTACTCATTTCAGCACATTCCAATATTTTCTTAATAATTTCTTCCTCTGATGGTATTTTCTCACTCTTCCAATTTTTAACAAATGCAATCCTAGCCGCTGTTAATACATGTGAGTAAGAATATTGTTCCCCATTTGGCTTGAGAGAAGCTGCAACTTTCTCATGAAAGCCTTCACTGCGTTGTACATTTCATGCACAAAAAGGCCCTTGCATTGCAGTTTGACATTCAGGTCATTCATCAAAGAAGTCACGTCTACAGCAAAACTAAGGTCTGCCAGCCAGTCTGCATCTGAAAGCTGAGGGATGTCATTTCCCTTGTTCTCACAGAACTGCCAAATCTCCTCTCTCAGATCCCAGAAAACTTTCAAGACTTTTCCCAGGCTCAGCCACCTGACATTTGTGTGGTAGCTGATGTCACGATGTTCAGACTCATTTTCCTCCAATAGTGCCACAAACTGTCTGTGATTCAGTGCTCTTGCTCTGATGAAGTTAACGGTTTTAGTTACAACATCAACAACATGGTTCATTTTTAATACTGACCTACACAACACTTCCTGATGTATAATACAATGCAAAAATGTCAATTTCTGCTCAGGGTTAATTTCGGTAACTTTATCCTGCATTCTCTTCAAAAGTCCAACATTTCTCGTGAGCGCCCGTGAGGAAGCGCCTGGCCCCAAGCCGCGTGGTGGAGGGGAAGCCCGGAGCGCCCCGGGTCGCCTCCTCCAAGCAGCCCGCCCGCCCGCCCGCCGGGCAGAACCCTTCCCGCCCCTCGGGAAGACGCTCCGCCTGCAAACTTTGCCTTTGCAAAGTTTAAGCCTGAAGCCCCGGAAACCCAAGCAACTTCCCAGCAACTTTCGGCTTCCTTTTTCCTCGTGGGCGCTTGCGCCTGGCCCCGAGCCGCGCGGCGGAGGGGAAGCCCGGAGCGCCGCCGGAGTCGCCTCCTCCAAGCAGCCCGCCCGCCCGCTGGGCAGAACCCTTCCCGCTCCTTGGTGGGAAGACGCTCCCGCCTGCAAACTTTGCCTTTGCAAAGTTTAAGCCTGGAAGCCCCAGGAAAAAAAGGGGGATCGGCGGGGACTCACCTTCGGAGAGGTTGCACTCGGAGGTGATTTCGAACTCCCAGCCGAGGCCTTTGCAAAGTTCTTCCTTTCTTTCCTACCCCGAGAGCACTCCGAGCTGTTTTGCAGCTTTGGGGGCCACGCGGCGCAGGGCAATAAACCACGCCCAGCGATTTTTTTTCAGAGGCGGCCCGGATTGGACAGACCAACGGGCCGGATGTGGCCCATGGGCCGTAGTTTGTCCACCCCTGCCCTAATACATTAATGTTACCATCACCCAAATTTGAGGTAGGAGGAGATCCTCACAGCAGCCACCAGACATTTCTTATCTATTGTTACAAGAGACAACTTGCTACTGAAATGAATGAGTCAGTCATGTGTGTTGGAAGAGAATTTGCATATCTAAAATGTGACTCTAAACCAATGGTAGATTATTGGAAATTAGAGAGAATTATGAAGTCTTAGTTTATGTTGGATAGTTAATACATACACATATGTATATGTACAAACAAACAAATTATGGGATGACATTTCATCTGTCAGTAAATGTTACATTCCTGAGATTATTCCCAGAAGATATAGTGAATGGCTTGAACATGATTTTGCAACTATAAAATTAGCAGTACATTTTATAAAGTTTGAATTCTTCAAGCTATATTATTCACTCAAACAATATTCTTTTTTTTTTACATTACAATGTGAAAACTCCAGGAATTGGTGAATCTGAAATAACTACATAATCCACAGAGGCTACCATAGATTATCAATCTCTTCAGCAAATAAGTTTATTTCACATGATCTCAAAGTGTAAGATCCTCCCTCACCAGCCTTCTCAAGAAAGCAGAACGCTTGAAACAAACAGTATTTCAAAAGAAACTTTTATTGGAAAATTGATAGCAGGGAGAGTGTAGACAGAATCTAAATTTCGTGTGCTGGAACATTAGGTTAAACTGCTTCTTTTGGGGGCCCTCCCAATGCCCAATTCTTCTTTGAGGTGCAAATCCCAAGGTGCAAAGATGTTGTGAGAATTTGGGGCTGAGAAGGTGATAACAGGCAGGTTCCCAGGTGACATGATATCACTTCTCCAGTGATGAGACAAAACAGATGGCCCAGGGCACATTCTTTCTCTCCTCCCAACTTTCCAAAGGTACATCAAAGCAGAGAAAAAGAACAAAGGAAAACCTCATGCAAGTGTAGCCTGAATCCTCCCCTCCCTCCAGAATGACAGGTCTTGATAGAGATCAATGGGACCTAGCATGCTGTCCCCCTAAGAAAAGGAGATATCCACCTGGATACATAAAAAATAATAAAGGGGAAGACAATAATAACAATTAGTTAGGTTTGTCAGCAAAGAGTTGTGGAAGCACTTAATTAATCTAGTCTAGGGGTGTCAAACTGGCAGCCGAAGGGCTGCATGCATCATGTGCAGGCCATGACCACCTGAGCTCCACAAAGGGGAAAAAATAATTAAACATCCTGTGACAGCAATGTGAGTTTGACATCCATGATGTAGGGGGTCTAATATATTTTTGGTTAACCCACTTGTTTTGAGATGTGGGGAGGTCTTTCCAGGCCACTAAATACTTGGTAGACCCATAGTACCATCTGGAATCAAGGATCTGTTTAATCTCAAAGTGTTGTTTGCCCTCTACCATAATGGGTTGTAATAAGTGGGGGCATGGGTCATAAGACCAAGGTCATTTCAGGTTTTAATAGTCTGCAATGGAAGGTGCACTTGCCACAATGACTTGGGTAATTGCAGCTCCATTGTGCCAAGTTAATAATGCAGGTAATAGGGAATGTGTCAGCTCTGAGATTCAGCTGCCAAGAATGTAAAAGGGGGGTGGAGGAATTGGAAAGTTCAAGGTTATTCCGTATGTCGCATTAAAAAATTCCAGCTGCAGTTAATTGGTTCTCATGATTAATGAAGTGTAGAAGTGGTAGGAGAGAAGGTGGATTTTGTGAAACGCGCTGAAAATGACTTTCACTTTTGGAAATGCCATAGACGTACCAGATGTGTTCCTAATAAATCAGTTGGAGATTATACTTGTCTCAGAATGATTGATTACCATGGACAATTCCTGGATGTCTAACATTTATTTCCAAAAGTGACTTTTCCTTTCTAAAGGGGTTTGGCTGATACCCCGGAGAGTCTTTTCCCAGAGATGGAAAAAGATCAACAATCAGCCGAAGTTGGAGATATGCAGGAGGGAACTGTTGGGGGCCCCACCTCCGGAGCATTAGCTGGGTCTGCCAGCCCCTGTTTGGAGGAGATTATACAGATGCCAGTTGGAGAAGCCCAGCAAGAAGCATCGACTGATAGAGGTATGTTGCAGCCTCCGAGGCAATCCCCTCATTTTCCAGAAGAAAAATTACCCCCTGCAGGAAGTATCCCTCCAGGATGGGGATTTTATCCAGGCCAGGGGTGGATTCAGTGCCAATGGCAGCCAGCACCAACAAAATCCTGGTCTGAAGGGGAGTTGCCCAGACAGCAGACAGCAGCCACTTCCCCTCCACCCGACCAGGGAACCAGGCCACACCCATCTTCCTCATGGCAACCACAAATGCAACCCCAACCTGGAGCAAGGCCACAAAGACCCCTATTCCAGAGAGGCACCACCCAGACAGGCTTCAGGGGGCCTGCCCAGCCTGATATGCCACCTGCCTGGTAGGAGCCTGGCATGTACCACCTCCCCAACCACAACCCAGGCCAGACCATACCCTTTAAGGCCATATTCAATGGTTGCCATGAACATTTCAATTACTTCCTCACTCGAATCCAATCCCATATAGAACAATTTGGAGATCAATATGCCACAGAGTGCAATTTGGTTACGGCCATAACAGATGGGATGAATGAAGGGGATGCTTCAGATTGGGTGGCCCAACTACACAACAAACAAGCCCCCGAATTACATGATGTCAACGGATTTATTTGATTATTAAGGCTCAGATTTGAAAATCCAGACAGGGTGGCAGAGAATGAAGAGAAGTTAATGGAAATGAGACAAGGCAACCAACCCTTGTCAGACTTTATTTGGGACTTTAGAAGAGTCGCAAGCCACCTCATGGATTGGCCTGAAAAAATGACTTTACACTACTATAAAAATGCCATTGATCCAGAAGTAAAGAAGGCTGTAACATTAGGGGAATACCGGAGACCTTACAAGCATGGTATGCCGCCTCCCTCAGCTTAGACCGCAGCATCAATCCACACAGGAAACCCCTTCTGGTGGGCCCGCCTAAGAGAATTGTGGCTAGGAGACCGCTGACCAGACCAGCTGGAGCTGCTCGTACCCCGACCCAATAGGATGCTGAAATGTTACCACTATGGCCATAGAGCAGCAGACTGTCTGGCCCCTGCTCCTGTACCACAAGCATCACAGTCGAAGTCTAGTGCAGCTGGTAGAGGTTGGAAGAATCAAGGAAGACCTCTGGACATTAGCCAGTTTGCTAGACACAGCTGGGAAAGTCCCCTCTGTGCAGATGGGAGCAATGGACCACCAGACCAACACCACATCCCCGAGAACCCGACCAGTGAAGATGACCCAATGGTGAGTGATCCCATCATACCTTTTACAGTCAAAGTCAAGTTAGTGGTACCAAACACAGGGGAGGCCAGGCAGTAAGAAGCCGAAATTGATACTGGGTGCTCTAGATGCCTATCGTTGAACAATTGGGCATAAAGACTAGCCCAGTAAAACGCCCAATCAGATTTGAGCAAGTGGATGGGACATTAATTGGGGGGACCCCAGCCACCCAAATGAAAGAATTGATCAAGATGGAATTAGGGCCCCATTGCAAACTCATACGCTTCACAGTGGCCCCCAGGATGTCAGAATCAATCATATTGGGACGTGCTTGGCTAGACAAATGGGCTCCTATGATGAAATGAGAGGATGGATTCAGGAAAATCCTAATTGGACCGGGCCCATTGCCCCCTCTTCCTCCCACTACAAAACCACCAGTCAACTTGAACCCAGAGCCTGAGCCAGCATACACAGCATCCCATCTTCTACCAGATAAACCCCAGATACACCACCAATACAAAGACTTGGCTGAAGCATTCAGTGAAGAAGAGTGTAATGTTTTACCTCCCCATCGACCACTGATTGCGCCATAAAATTAGAGCCCGGAGCGAAACTACCAAAACCAAAGATGTATTCCATGACACCTGCTGAAATAACTGAATTAAGGAAATACATCGACCAAAATTTGGACTGAGGTTTTATTGAACCTACCAAATCGAGATTAGCTGCCCCGTGTTGTTCAAAGAGAAGGATGGCAGGTTGAGATTATGTGTTGACTTTTGGGGCGTGAACACCGTGTGCGTCAAAAACATGTACCCTTTCCCCCTCATGAAGGACTTAGTGAACCACCTGTCGAAAGGCAAGCTAGATCTCAGGGAAGCTTACTACCACATCAAAGAGTGGAAATCAGCTTTCAACTGCCCTTTGGGTAGCTTCCAATTCAAAGTCATGCCTTTTGGACTTCAGGGGGCTCCCACAGTGTTTATGCAGCTCATCAATGAGGTGCTAAACTCGCACCTTTATCGGGGGTCCTTGTATACCTGGGTGGTATCCTTATCTTCAGCAAAACCATGGAAGTACATGTTCAATTGGTCCGACAAGTTCTAGAAAAACTTCTAGCCACCAAATTATAAGTGAAACTCTCAAAATGCGAATTCCACAAAGAGTATCTGGATTGTTTAAGCTACCGAATATCCAACTTGGGAATTGAAATGGATCCTGGAAAGGTGAAAGTGGTGCTGGACTGGCAACCCCCCAGAACCCAAAAATAATTTCAAAGTTTTTTAGGGTTTGCTAACTTCTATAGACAATTCATTCCGTCCTTTGCTGAAGTTGCCTTCCCATTAACGGAGTTATTAAAAACGGGCCCATCACCCACCAAACCGAAGCCAAGTCAACCCCTGGCTTGGACTATGGACTGTCAGAAAGCTTTTGAGACATTAAAATGCCTCTTCGCAGCTGAGCCCATCCTCCAACACCCAGATGCAACTAAGCCTTTTATTGTTCAAACTGACGCGAGCGATGTAGTGGTGGCAGCCGTTCTGCTGCAAAAAGACTCTCAAAACCGACTGATGCCTTGCGCTTATGTGTCCACAAAACTGACGGACACAGAATGAAGATGGGCGCTCTGGGAGAAAGAAG
Organism: Notechis scutatus; assembly: GCF_049901735.1. Taxonomy (NCBI): domain Eukaryota; kingdom Metazoa; phylum Chordata; class Lepidosauria; order Squamata; family Elapidae; genus Notechis; species Notechis scutatus. The sequence goes on along the minus strand of NC_142025.1, from coordinate 55,448,746 downwards.
CATTCGCCGTATGATGGGCTTTATTAACTTGGAGGCATTTCCTAAAAAGGGTGCAGGAGCCCTTTGAGATATGGACTGATAACAAAATCCTCGAGGCACTAAAGACCCCTAGGAGATTATCACCCAAACAAGTCCGATGGGCCCAATACTTCAAGCGGTTCAACTTCAACATTAAATATATCCCCCGAGGGAAAAATGTATTGGCAGACGCCCTGTCCAGAAAACCTCAGTTTGACAGCCATCGAGAGGAAATAGTACAAGCCTTAATTCCAGAAGCTCAATCAGCAGGCCAAGTAACCATTCGAGCTCAAGCCAACTGCAACCCCAAACACCTGGAAGATAAGCTGACCGCAGAATTGAAAATTGCCCTATTGACCAATCTCTGGTCCCTGGACCATCAAAACAAGTTAACAGTGAATGAGGGACTAGTTTGGAAAGGGACTAAGCTTTATGTACCCACAACCCTAAGACTACTGGTACTAAAGCATAGCCATGACTCGCGGCTGGGAGGCCAATTCGGATTCTTAAAAACCCTACATTTACTAAGAAGACAGTTCTGGTGGCCAAAATTGAAACCTGACATTGAGGACTATGTAAAAAGTTGCTTAATTTGTACCACAATGAAACACAGAACTGGAAAAAACCCTGGCCTCCTTCAACAAGTCGCTGAACCAATCCAACCATGGGAAGAAATCACAATGGACTTTATTGTGGAATTACCTGAGAGTGAAGGGAATATGATCATTTGGACTGTAATTGACTTATTCTCTAAACAGGCCCACTTTATAGCCTGTAAAGGACTTACATCTGCGAAAAAACTTGCAAAGCTGTTCGTGAAACATATCTATAGACTACATGGTGTACCTTGCAGAGTAATATCAGACAGAGGGGTACAATTTACCGCAAAATTTTGGAGGGCAATTTTGAAGTCCACTGGGTCATCCCAAGGTTTATCCTCAGCTTTCCTGCTTGTAATGGAGCAGTGGAGAGGGCTAACACCATGATTGAACAATACATTAGATGCTATGTAAATTATCAACAAGAAAATTGGGCTGAGTTATTACCTTTTGCAGAGGTTGCTTACAATAATGCAGTACATAGCAGCACAGGGTTGACTCCATTCCAAATCAACACTGGAATGGAGTTTGTCCCGATCCCAGAGTTACCTAGACAACCTCCCACATCCATGTCCCTAACAGAATGGATGAACTCATTAAAGAAAGGGTGGGAAGATAAAAAAAAAGCTCTGACTGAAGCTGCAAAAAATTATAAAAAAAGAGGCGGATAAACATAGATCCCTTCAACCGCCCTTTAAAGTAGGAGACAAAGTATATTTGTCAACCAAGTATCTTAGGTTGAAACTGCCCAGTAAGAAGCTGGGTCCAAAATTCTTGCGTCCGTTCCCAATTTCAAAAATAATCAATCCGGTCACTGTCCAGTTGAGTCTTCCTTGACTATTAGGGAAGATTCATCCAGTGTTCCATTGTAGTTTGCTAAAACCAGCTGCTACATCAATGATAAAACCAGTGCCAATTACTCCCCCTGACCCGTTAACGGTATAGGGGGAGACACATTATGAAATTAACAAAATTCTCAATTCTAGATTACACCATGGACGATTGCAATATTTATTCTTATGGAAGGGATACCCTCTCTCAGATGCTAGTTGGGTAAAGAGTTGGGATGTCCATGCTGATCAATTGGTTACCCAATTCCATGAGGATTTTCCTCACAAACTAAAGGGTCCTCATGGAGGGGGGAAGAGGGGGGTTAAAGACAATGTATTAACCCCTGTATCTGTTTTGGTTGGTTTTCTTTTAGGAGGAGGAGTTTTCAAAGGGGGACGCCTGTCAGCTCTGAGATTCAGCTGCCAAGAATGTAAAGGGAGGTGGAGGAGTTGGAAAGTTCAAGGTTATTCCGTATGTTGCATTAAAAAATTCCAGCTTCAGTTAATTGGTTCTCGTGATTAATGAAGTGTAGAAGTGGGAGGAGAGAAGGTGGATTTTGTGAAATGCGCTGAAAATGATTTTCATTTTTGGAAATGTCATAGATGTACCAGATGTGTTTCTAATAAATCAGTTGGAGATTATACTTGTCTCGGAATGATTGATTACTATGGACAATTTCTGGATGCCTAACAAATTTTGGTCCAAGTTTTTTAGTTGATTGCAGGGACTGTATGAACCGAGTGGAAAGGTAGACCCAATCCCCAAGTTTAAATGGTTTAGGTTCCACTCTTTTTTGTTTGCGTGAGCCTTGTAGGCTGCTTTGGTTTACCTAGGGTTTTGAGGACCACAAGCCAAGTGGTTTTAATGCTGATTAGGCCACTCCCTTATTGTTGGTTCAGTATTGGGTAGCTCATTGAGTTAAATTCTTGGCCTGTGGCTACTTGGAATGGGGTAAAACCTGTGCTGATGTACACTGAATTGTTGTATGCTACCTCTGTGAATGGCAACAGGTTGGTCCAGTTGTCCTGTTGATAGTTAATAAAGCATTAGAGGTACTGTTCCAGAATCGAGTTAATGCGTTCTATCATCCCATTCGTTCGAGGATGATGGCTACAACTGAGGCCCTGGTCGGTTCCCAAAAAGTCCAGAAAAGCTTTCCAGAATTTGGAGGTGAACTGCCCCCCCCCCCGATCTGATATAATGCAGTGTGTAAGTTGTATATGTGAAGGAAGAACAGTTTTGCTACAGTTTTGGCCATTGGGATTTTCTGGTATGGGACGAAGTAGACCTGTTTTGAAAAAAAGCTCTGTCACTACCCAAATTACTGTAGTTCTGAAAATCTCTAGGAGTTCCACAATAAAATCCATAGAAATCTCTCTCCATGGTGTTGAAGGATCAGCTATCATCTGTAAGAGACCAGGATTTTTTTCCCTTCCTGTGCTTTGCCACTGTGCAGGTGGGGCACCTGGCAAAATAACTTTTAATGTCCTTTTTAAGGGCCACCAAAATTGTTGTTTCAGGAGGTGCAGAGTTTTTACAAACCCAAAGTGTCCTGCCAATTTGGAGTCAAGGCAGGCTTGCGTGATATTTAATCTTTGCTCGCTGGAATGTAGAGTTTGCGTAACCAATAGTAGTCCGTCTTGCATGGAGCAAGTGTTTTTGTGGTTAAGGAACCACTTATTCTTCTCTATGGCCTTTAGGCTGCAGTGATGACATTGTCCACAGGGGTGTCTCCTTTCGTTTGTGATCCCATGTACTATTTGCCATGCAGGGAGCATGAGTTTAACTACTTCTGTCTTCGCACTGTTATATTGGGGCTGTCTGGACAAAATATCTGCCAAGAAGTCCTTCCCCCCCTCAAATAGCAGAGGGTGAAGTTAAATCACTGGAAGTACTGGGCCCAGTGCTTGGGGGGCATTTTCCTTGGGGTCTTTAGGCTTTCCATATTCTTGTGGTCGGTCCATACCTGGAAAGGGATTTTATTTCCTTTCAGGAAGTGCTGCCAAGGGAGGAGAGCCTATCTGACTGCAAATGTTTCCTTCTCCAATATTGCCCAATGCTGCTTGGTTTTGGGTTTTTCCAGGTCTGGGTGTTTCAACACTGGCTCAGCTGAGAAAAGCTTTTTTAGCTTCTTGAATGCCGCTTGGCATTCTATGTTCCACTTTAGTGGTTGGCTGGATTGAGGCTTATCTACACCCTTGGTTCTTAGCAAGTTAGTAATAGGGAGAGAGATTTGGGCGAATGAGGGGATGAATTACCTATATAAATTTGTGAACCCTAGAAAGCTTTGTAGCTGTTTTCAGGTGCACAAGATTTCCCAATCTAACACTGTTCACTGTTTTTCTGGATCCATTTCCCTGGTGCGAAATCCAGTATTCCAGGTAGTCTATTTTGTCTTTGTAGAATTTGCATTTTGAGAGCTTAGCATATAGTTTGGTGGCTTGGAGTTTTCTCAGGAATGCCCGGACCAGCTTTATGTACTCAGCTTTTGTTTCAGTATATATCAGAATGTCACCCAAGGTACACCAAAACCCCTTGTATTAGGTGTTCATGCCACACCTCATTTATCAGCTGCATGAACACTGTAGGGATACCTTGGAGCCCAAATGGGCGCACATTAAACTGGAAACACCCCAGTGGGCAATTAAAAGCTGTTTTCAACTCAACCCCCTCCCAAATCCTGTCTCAGTAGTAGGCTTGTTGCAAGTCCAGCTTAGAAAAAATCTTGCCCTTTAAAAGGTGGACCAGCATGTCTTTTATTAGGGGCAGGTGGTACACATTTTCCATGCACACTGCATTTAGATCCTATAATCGATGCATAAATGAAGTGAGCCATCTTTCTTTTCCCGGAATAGCACTGGGGCAACTACTTGGGTCTGGCAGGATGAATGAAGCCATGCTCTACGTTTTTGTCTATGAAATTGCACAGCTCATCTAGCTCCCGAAGTAGAGTTTTGGCTTTGGTAGTTTAGCTCCTGGGAGGATTTTGATGGCACAGTCAGTAGGTGGGTGAGGGGGAAGTTTGTCTGATCTCACTTCGTTAAACATCTCTGCTAGGCCACAGTATTCCCAGGGAATGCCCTGCAGTGGTTCACTTTGGGCGGCGACCACTGTTTCATTTCTGCAGCTGGAGTTTTTCTCATAACTTCTTCCTCCTGGGATTTCCCCCTGGCTTGGGAATGTCAGGGTCCCCTTCATCCATTCTACCTGTGGGTTCCACTTTTTTAGTCATGATAGTCCTTGGACCAGGGGCCATTCCATGCCCAGAACCACAATAAAAGCAATAGTCTTAGAGTGGCTCTCAATGGCAAGTTCCAGAGACTCAGTGACAAATGTGGCTGGGAATCCTCCCACAGTGGACTCATCCAGCTAGCAAAATGCTATGAGTTTTTTAAAACTGTTTTAGGTGGGTCCCCAGTTTTCCCACTAGGGTTGGACTTATTAGGCACTGGGTGTGCCCATCAGCACCACCTTCTCTCCCATGTTTGGGATTAGCAGTTCTATGGGCACAGTGATGGCTCAATCATCCCACTTGCCAAGGGGTTGTCCTCATAGTTGCTGTCCAATGGGCTTGGCTCTTCTTCTTGTGGGGTCAGAGTTCCAAGTCTATGTTTGGAGGAAGACCAGAACCCCATGATTTCACTCCTCTGGTAATGAGACAAAACAGATGGTCCAAGGCACATTCTTTCCCCCCTCCCAACATACCAAAGGTACATCAAAGCAGAGAAAAAGAACAAAGGAAAACCCCATGCAAGCATAGCCTGATTCCTTCACCACTCCTCCAGAATGGCAGATCCCAAAGGAGATCAATGGGATTGACACAAAGCATTTAAGGAAAGTTTCAGGAGCAATGCTTTTAAGGGTAACTGTATTTAAGATGTAAGGAATTTAGCACAATAAGCATAATTTAACATTTAAATATTTATATTAATTTTAATTCTAATGCAAAAATGTAATTTGAAAAATGAAGCAAATTGCTAATACAGAGATGTCTAGGCTGACCATTGCTATCTGTTAATTGTAAAAGAAGAAATATTCATTATGTTCTTATTTTAAAACTATCTATTTTATAAAAAATGAAGTACAGCTCTTTGTGTTTATTTGTAGAACTATCAATAGAGAATCACAATTTCACTCTTGACTATATTTGGACAATATATATTCTCTCCCTATTAATGAGCATCCCTATCTCCCATGGTGTAGACAGTGGCAGCTGACAACATTAGATAGCACAGTTACTCCATTTTGAGCCACTTGCTGTACACTCTTGACTGATTGTCACACAAGTAGTCCTTGATTTATGACAGTTTATTTAGTGACTGTTCAAAGTTAGAACAGCACTGAAAAAAGTGACTTGTGACTGTTTTATGACCTTTGTGACATTCTCATGATCATGTGATCAAAATTCAGATCCTTGGCCATTTATGACCATTGCTGTTTCCCAAGATCATGTGATCACCTTTTGTGACCTTCTGACAAGCAAAGTCAATGGCGAAGTCAGATTCACTTAACAACTGGTATATTAACTTAACAACTACGGAGATTCATTTAACAGCTGTGGCAAGAAAAGTCATAAATGGGGCAAAATTCACTTAACAAATGTCTCACTTAATAACCTAAATGTTGGGCTCAATTGTGGTCATAAATTGAGGACTTCCTGTATTAGCATATTTCTTTCAATAATAGTTTACCTGCTTAATAACAGTGCCAATTTTAACATGGAGGCAATTTGGCTATGTTGTGAACAAAACTACTTTAGAATGTAATTCTGTATTCAAGATGTGCTGTCCTTATTCTAAATCAGTTTTTTCCCCCCATATGCCTCAGCAGGTTGTAAATCCTGGTTAACTTATCTGGGCTTGAAAGTTAAGCAGGGTTGGACCTAGGCAGAAACTGGATGAGAGACTATCAGGGAATATAAGATTGTAGGCTAGACTAAGAAGAAAGCAATAGCTAACTATTTCCACAATGTTGCCTAGAAGGATATACATGGATATGTTCATGAAATCACCAAGAGTTGACCTTGACTTGGAATTTGCTTCTAAGTGAACAATATTGAACCTGGTGGTTTCAGACAGTACAAGAAAATTCGTTCTCAGATACACTATCTCACCAAAATATCTTCCGAGACTTGTAGCTGGTCTTCAAAATAAAGAAGCTGATCTACCTCAAAGCAGTCACTTGCCCGAGATACCAATTTTTCAAGGTATTCTTTGACTTCAGCTTCACTTGCTTTCCTCTGTCTTGCTTGTTGGAGGAATTCATATACTTTTTCAAAAATTTCTGCTCCCAATTTTTGAATGGCTGTCCTGCCAGAAGGAGACAGTTGTAGGAAAGTTAGTGAAAATATAAATAGTGTACAGAATCCATTTTTAATTACAATGGAAGACAATATATACAGCAAACAATATATGTAGCAGACAATATATGTAGCAGTGGAAGAAAATGGCTCTTTTTAGTGGGATAATAATCCATGTCACTTGAAATTCAGAAAAGATATACAGAGAACATTCTGACACCCAATGTACCATATTTTATTAGAACTTCAGCTGTGGCTAAATTAATTGAGACTCCCTAATACATAAAATCAAATATAGCTCACCAGAAAGGTAAATGAAAATAATATTTGAAGGAAATTCTTATGGTAAAGTTATTTTCAACCAATGCCATTTAAGGCAATAAATAAACTTTTGATATTTCACCAGCCACATTGCTAGTTTCTTTGAGCAGATTTGAAATTGAACATGATAATATATATTACCTGTATTCAGTACAGTACAAACAAATGATAGCTAACTACCATGAACATAACTTCCCTTTATATTATTTGGATATTTATAGATGTATACTATATCTATAATAATTCTGTGGAAATATCTGTTCTACCTGGCCAAATACTCCATTACCTTTCTGGTCTCATTTGCCACATTTTTCATGGTGGCAAGTTAGAAACTTAGAAAAACAATCTATATTAATTAAGTGTTCCGTTATTGAAGTAATGGTAATGATTCAATTGGTATGTCAGGCTTATAATTGCCTCCAGAAATTGCAGATACTCCAATATTGGAATATTTGAAGGATGCTCCCCTAATCTTTCACTCATAAAAAACCTCCCAGCACAATATTTTTTACTATGTTTTTATTGTTTTTTAAAAATATACATCCATACTGTATGTGAACAGTGTTAGTTCTGGATATCATTCATATTAACAGTATTAGTAATCTCTATCACATTTATCAAATTTAAATAATCCTCATTATATATTGTTTAAACATAGATAAAAGAAAAGATGTCTAACATCTGTAAACTTCTATTATTTTTATTTATTTTATACCAATTTATATTCTAATATTTCCCCTATCTAATTTTATTTCTGCCTCTTTCAGCTTACAATCAAGTTACTTTAATCTTTAAAGGGCAATTCTTTCTATCCATTGTCTCATATTCTCTGTAGTACTTCAATTTTTAACCATTTTTTAATTCTCCTCCCACACTCCTCATCTTTATCTCTATCTTCATCTATATCATTCTTTCTCCCAATACAATCTTATGTTGCCAATTCTTCCAGATATCTGCCCATGTCCATCTCCTTCTCAACTGTATCTTCCTGTCTCTCCAATTGTTGATTTATCTGTTTTTTTTTCTTCGGTCTTTCTTCCTTTATCAGCTGGTTTGTCAGTCCTATTTTTTGCTCCAGTCCATGCTCTGTTTGTTGATATAGCCAATTCATCTGTTATTTCTGTTCCTTTTGCTTGCCATTTATCTGGTCTTCCTCTTTGTTGAGCTTTTGCTTCATTTGCTGATTTTTCTGATCCATATTTTTCCCCTGTTCATATTCAATTTGCTGGCTTAAGTAATCCATTTCATCTAATCTTTCTGTTGCTTCCATCAGTTCATGGGCAGTTTGATCTTTATTCATGTTTTTTTGCAAAATGCTTTCCATTTTCTCATCTATGCCCTCAATTGAATCCTTAATATTTTGGAACAACAAAGTAATTAAATGAAACAAAGAGGATAAGAGAATAAGGCTCTCAATGATTTAAAAAAAAAGTATATAGTTGAAAAGAAACATGAAAGATTTTTAATGAAATTAATATCAGTTGACAGGATGAATTTGAATAATAATAATAATTTTATTGACTACTGTTACTAACTATTGTTTTGTTTTTTGTTTAAAGACAGTATGAAATATAGGTGATTAAAGTGAATGACAACTGATATTATTAGGTAATGTTTGTTAAAAGATGGAAATATTTTAAATAGAAATGTAAAAGATTGCTATCAATATTAATGGCTGAGCTGAACTCGAAAATAATTATTTCATTTACTATTGTTATACATATATATATATATATATATATATATATATGTATGTATGTATATATGTATGTATATATGTATGTATATATATATATATATGTATACATATATATACGAACACAGTACACAAACCTGATGATGGCAGATGAGATTCTGCTGAAACGTCGCTACAACTTTAAAAGCACAACTATAATGACGTGGGAAAATACCCGAAAATACCCACATACAAACCCCTAAATACAGACCCCACCACCTACCTAGAAAAAACCACCAGATGGAGTCTTCCAGTTTGCAGGGCTTCGGCGGCAGGCAGGAATCCGCGATCGTGCGCGGTTTCTGCCTGGGCTTGCCGCTGGAGCGTTCCGAGCCAGTTTGGCTTCGGGGCTAAGCCACCCCGTAGAGGTGGCAAAGAGGGGGCAGATCCCAGCAGGGTTGAGGAAAGCCGCATCTTTCCTCCCCAGCTAGCTAAACTCCCTTTCCCGAAGGCAGTAAGAGCGGCGGTCAGAAATGGCCGCCTCAACTTCCGGTGGCAGGACAGGGACGTGCAGAGGTGGAGAAGCCCAGCTGCGGTTTTTTAATACCTTTTCTTGCGTTTGGAGCGATCCCCAGAGGATACACGAACCCCGGAGAGATTCGTGTCGGCGTAGGGGACCCTCGGGTTGTAGTGTGGGGGAAGGCAACCTCCTGGCAACGAAGGGAAGAGCCCCTGAGCCCAGCGCAAAAGAGCCAGCTGCCAGCATATGGCGGCTCCAAAGTCCGGTCTGCCACCGACGTGACTAAGCAAGAAAGTGACAGCCTGTAAGAGCGGTGTAGAAAGAGGTGCAGAAAGACTACAGTAGTGAAGAGTGAGATTGGCGTGACATTTCTTTTCCTTTATTGTGAGTAGTATTTGTTGGAAGCTGGGGAGAAAAGCGGCCAGAAAAGCGGCTTGAAAAGCGAAAGTGTGACAAGTGTGGGTGGAAAGGCTTGATTGTTAGAGCAAAAGTGTTGATTACAGTGTTTGAAAGGAGAAGTTTGTAGAGAGAAGAAGAATACTGAAAACTAAGAGATTGGTGGACTTGAGCTTGTGAGTGGTTTGCTATTTGGGATTAGTTTCTTGATAAAACTCGAAGAGGAGGGAGGCAACGGAGGAGAAAGAAACACGGTGCTGAAAGCAATACATTGACTCTCTGAACTTAGCGTAATAAGATTACAGACTCTATTTAACGCTGTTTGTAGGACAGACTTCTAAGCAATTGCGAGAGAACACTTGGATTGAGGTGAAAGCAACAAGCGAAGGAGATTAGGACATTGGACTTAAAAGCGTGGGGAAAAGGAAAAAGGAAAAAAGAAGAAGAAGAAAGAGACTAATTGAAGTCTGGGAAAGACTGACTGTTGACAGCGATTAGTCAGCACTTTCTACCAGCCTCTTCCCGGTGTGCCGGAAAAGAAATACAAAAACCTAAAAAACTTTAGTTTTAACTCTGATCTCATAATTCTACTTCTTTACCACACTACTCTATCTTCTTGAATCCTTCCTTGGCATTATTTCTACAAACTAAATATCTTGTCTTCTGTTTATTGATTTCCTGATGCTAAGGTAAATCTTCTTTTTCTTCCCACTCTTTCTCTCCTTTTCTTTTTTTTTCCTTCTCTCAATAACATCTATAAATTTATTTACTTAGAAAAGGTATACCGATTTCTACAGATTTAAGTGCTAATTGATTTGATTGTTTTGAATAATTAGCAACAATAAGGATTGTAAAATATTGCTGATTTAGAATATTTAGAATATTTAATACTAACTTATAGCATAAGATAAAGGTTTATATAGATTTAGAAATCTCAGAATTGTTTTAAAGTTGTAATTGGGTTTGATTTGATATATTATTTGTTATACATAATTATATTTGGCATATAAACTTATTATAGAGAATATTATATAGAATCAGATAGTGCTTTATATTACGGGAATATAGATTGCCCAAACTACATACCTGACTGAAGACATAGAACCAAAATAACACGTTTTGGTAATCCAAGTAAATAGACCTGAAACCTTACTTTAGGGGCAATAACACTGAATGGTGATCTGGGACAATTAACATAGTTCAACAGCAAAAACAAATTTTAAAAGAGATGACCTCCACAACAACTACGGCTCTGAAAACGGGAAGGAAGACTACCCCGACCCTAACGGCCACCTTGACATCAGCCTCACCAACAATTCAAAAAACTATTGAAGAATCTTTAACAGGAGAAAAACAACCCAACGTCTCCAATGCTAATATACAAGCTACCCTACTGTCTTTGCAAGAATCAATGTCCAAAATGCAAGAAATAATTATTAAGAACCATAATGAAACTAGAGCGGACATCAGCGAATTAAAGGAAGAGATGGGAAAGCTAAAAGCGGAGATGAAAGCAGATATACTTAAGGTGGAGGATAAGATTGGGACATTGCAACAGGCTATGAAAAAAAATGAAACAAAGATAAAAGAAATAGAGACAAGGACAGAACGAACGGAGAAGAATATAGAAAGAGTAGACGAAGAATTAAAAAACGTAACTAGAGAAACGGAAGATTCCCTGGTCCATCTAGAAATGGATAAAGCAGCGGCATATCTGAGATTTCAGAATGTGGAGGAATCGAAGAATGAAGAATTAGAGCAGCTAATGGCAGGATTATTGGCCGAACTGTTAGAGAAAGAAAAGATGATCTACTCAAGGAATTCGACGAGGTTTATAGGGTCAGCACTAGTTACGCAAGACGCCACAATTGTCCGAGAGAGATTCACATTCGTTTCACAAGAAGATGTGTGAGAGATTTAATACTCAGACTGTCTAGAGATGAAACAATAACATACAAGGGCAAAGAGATCATGATCCTTAAGCAAATCCAAAGAAAAGTGAGGGTCATAAGACAAGATTACAAATTTCTAGCTAATTATTTAAACAAAAAAGGAATCCCATTCAAATGGTTAATCCCGGAAGGGATGCTAATAACATGGAAAGAAAGAAAAATTAAAATAGACTCTATAGAACAGGCACAAGACTTCCATGAACAGTTAGCAGGCATGGATGATCAATACACTAAGGAGGAAACCAAAAGAAATCTGCAGGAAGATCGTAATCGCTATACAAATAAAAAAGAAGGACCCCCCCAAAACCAAGGGAACGACAACCCACATCAAGAGAGAGTAGAACCAAGCCCACAAGAGGAGAGCCGAATTATCACAAGACAAAAAGCCAAACAGACCTAGTTAAATGGAGGAAGGAAAGAAACTTCTTTCTATCAATATAAATGGTTTAAACTCAACATCTAAAAGGAAAAGGATATTAACCAAACTAACTAAACAAAATGCCGATATAATATGCCTACAAGAAACACATATTAGGAAAAATGATGAAAGATATTTAATTTGCCCGAAACTTGGGAAGCTATTCACGGCTCCAGCAGATAAACATAAAAAGAAAGGAATTGCAATATACGTGAAAGACGACTTAAAAGCAGATCTAATTTGGTCAGACCCGGAAGGAAGAACTCTGGTTGTACAAATCTCGATTAATTTTACTACATTTTTAGTGGTAACAATTTATGCTCCAAATGAAGAACAAGGAAAAATTTTTAAAGATCTCCACCAAAAAATAATAGGTTTTGAAAAAGGAACATCTGTATGATAGGCAACTTTAATTCTATTGCTGACCATCAAAAAGACCATAGTAATGCAAGTAAGAACAAAAAAGGGAAAAGAGAATTCTCTAAGTCTTGTAAGGATATGATGAAAGAACTAAATTTAGTAGATTTATGGAGAAAATTAAATCCAGAAGATAAACAATTTACATATTACTCTAACCCACATAAAATATGGACAAGAATAGACATGGCCTGGATGAATGGGGAATTGGTAAATGAAATAAAAGAAATCGAAATTTTACCAAACGAATGGGCCGACCATAACCCAATTCAAATAATTTGGAGAGGCAGGAGAAAATCAAAGAAAAGATGGACACTAAACACTCATTTAATAAGTGAAGAAGAGTATATTAATAAGCTGAAAGAGGAATTAAATTATTTCCTAAAAGAAAATAATAATGAAGCAACCACGAAACAAAATATCTGGGATACAATGAAGGCAATCATAAGAGGAATAACAATCTCTTATAATGTCATGAGAAATAAAAGAAAATATGCCCAACAAAACAAATTACAACAACCAATTAAGGAATTAGAAATTCAATTACAAAAAAACCCCAAAAACCAAAAAATACAAAATCAGTTAATAACAACTAAACATAAATTGAACCTATTCGACCAAGAAAAAAATGGAAACAAACCTGAAAATGACCAAACAAATTTATTTTGAGTATGCAAATAAACCAGGAAGATGCTTATCCCACAAACTTAAAAAGGGGAAAGAAAAGAGATTGATACACCAACTAATGGATGAGAAGGGCGATTTACAACACGAGATAGAGAAGAAAAAGATATCACTCACAAATACTTTGAAAAATTATATAAAAAGGAAGAAGTCAATAAGGATAAAATAAGAAACTATCTAGAGGAAACGAACGACAAAGTAATTGGAGAGGAATGGATAGAATTACTAAATAAAGATATTACATGGTCCGAATTGAAGTCAGCAATAGAGAATCAAAGTAATAACAAATCTCCATGACCAGATGGGATTCCAGCAGAATTATATAAAGCAACCATGGAACTAATTGGACCACTGATGTTGGAAGTGTTCAATGAGGTACTTCTAGCAGCTAAGATGCCAGACTCGTGGAGGGGAGCATTGATTTTGCTAATCCCGAAGGAGGAGGTAGACCACAGATATATTAATAATTACAGACCAATCTCACTTCTAAACGCTGACTATAAATTATTCTCCTCCATTATAGCTAATAGATTAAAACAAGTTTTAAACCCACACATTTACGAAGATCAAAATGGATTCCTCCCATCTCAACAAATAAAGAATAACTTAAGAACAGTTATAGATGTCTTAGAATATTATGAAGCCCATCCAGAGAAACAATTCGCACTTATGTTCTTAGACGCAGAAAAAGCATTTGATAATTTAAATTGGCATTTTCTAATTCAAAAAATTTATAACATGAATCTTGGCACTAAATTTGAAAATATTATAAAAACAATTTACGACATACAACAGGCCAATATATTAATAAATGGGGAACAAACAGGTCCAATAAAAATAGAAAAAGGTGTTAGACAGGGCTGCCCTCTCTCACCTCTTCTCTTCATATTCGCTCTAGAATCACTTTTAACACGCATTAGGCACAACTCTGAAATTAAAGGATTGAGGATTAAATCAGAAGAATATAAATTACAAGCGTTTGCTGATGACATGGTCTTCTTTTTGGAGGAACCTATAGAAAAAGGATACAATTTAATAAAAGAATTAGAACGATTCGGCGCAGTTGCAGGACTTAAAATCAATAGAAAAAAAACAAAATTAATGACCAAAAACTTAACAGAAGACCAGAAAAAAGAATTAGAGGTAACGATGGGGATACAGGTAACAAAAAAAGTCAAATACCTAGGAATATGGCTAACACCACAAGGTAAATCACTTAAAGAGAATAATTATGACAAATTACTCCAACAAGTAAAGAAAGATTTAGAAACATGGAACAAGTTGCAGCTTTCTGTATTGGGCAGGATTGCTTCGATCAAAATGAACATACTACCAAAATTTCTATACCTATTTCAGACAATTCCAACACTCAAATTTATTTGGCAGGGAAAGAAAGCCAGGATCAATGTAAAAGCATTACAAGATTTGAAGAGTAGAGGGGGACTAGCTCTCCCAAATTGGGAATTATATTATACAGCAGCCACCTTACTATGGCTAAAAGATTGGGTGAACCTACTCAACAAAATAACACTATTATTAGAAGATCACGATTTGCAGAGAGGGTGGCACGCCTTTCTATGGGAAGTGGAGAAACCCAAGCAATCATACTTTCATAGACACCTTATCAGGGACTCACTATTAACTAATTGGAAAAAAGTACGCAAAAAACACTACCTAAAAATACCAATTTGGCTATCAACAATGGAGGCAATGGTACACCCTAATAACCTGGACATTACAAAAATGATCAAATACAAAGATTTACTAGACCCACAAGGAAAACTGAAAACCCGACAAGAATTACAAGAGCGAGGATTTAATATTGATCAGTGGGTATATTTGCAAATTCACAGTAGATATAAACAAGACAACAAAGATTTTGGAATTTATAACAAACTGCAGTACTTAGACAAAATTGTATTAGGACCAAACAAAAAGAATATAACTAAATTTTACAAATATTTACTGGAAGTGGAACAAGAGATAGTCAAAGGAAATATGATAGCCTGGAGCAGGAATGTTGGACGGAGTATTACACTAACAGAATGGGAAAGGATTTGGAATAGGAATAACAAGATCACAAAATCGGCAGCTTATAAAGAAAATACATACAAAATGTTTTACAGATGGCACCTGCCCCCTTCGAGGTTGGCGAAAATGCACCCCAACACGAGTCCAAAATGCTGGAAATGTAAAAGCATAGATGGAACGTTTTTCCACATGTGGTGGTCATGCAAGGAAACCCAGAAATACTGGCAAAAAATTAGAAAATGGCTGGAGGACAT
Source organism: Notechis scutatus (assembly GCF_049901735.1). Lineage (NCBI taxonomy): Eukaryota > Metazoa > Chordata > Lepidosauria > Squamata > Elapidae > Notechis > Notechis scutatus. Next base: position 55,433,331 of record NC_142025.1, on the reverse strand, counting down.
AACCAAAGAACAAATTGAATACAAACCAGAGTCCTTCCTATTAGGGATTTTTGACAAACAATTATCAAAAAAGATGAAGTATATAATAATTCATATTTTAACTGCGGCCAGGCTAGCGTTCGCTCAGTGCTGGAAATTACCTTACACACCCACAGAACACATGATTATCCAGAAAATATTAGAGTGTGCAGAAATGGACAAGTTAACTCTAGCCTTAAAAAACAAAGAGTCCTCAATATATTATAATAACTGGAATCCCTGGTATAACTGGTTAAATCAAAGATAGACCGTTTATAAGAGAAACTTAGTCGAGGGTAATTTAAGTATAGATACCGATAAGATGTGCGTATACGATACAATTTAAGAAGAAAAGACCTTACAGACTGTCAAAAAGGATATTGTTTTTTTTTAAATGTTCCTCTTTCTTTTCTCTCTTTTTTCTTCCCTTTTTCTCCCTTTCCACATTTCTCTCTTTCTTCTTTTTTCTGGCCTTCGTCAAGGCCTTGTTTTTTTGTGTATATGTTGTAGATCTGTTTTTTAATTGTAAAATTAATAAAAAAATTTTTTTTTCTAAAAAAAGAAATGGCCGCCTCAAAGAAGCACTCAGCCAGAAAAGAAAGTGCAGGAGGAAGTTAAGAAGTGAAAGTTTTGGCTGACCGGGATAAGAAGCAACAACTAAGGTATCCTGGAATTTAAATTCTAAAAAAAAATACATCGCTCCCAAGGAAGATTCAGAAGCAGCGAATGAAAGTGAAAAGGGAAAGGTTTTTTTTTTCACTCTCCTTCCTAATGTTGACAGCGAACAGAGATGAATGAGAAATCGGAAAAACCCGCTTTGGCATCAATAGGTAATTAAACTGGATAATTAAATGACAAGGTGATAATAAGGATTTCTGAACACTAAAAACAACAACAAAAAAAACTTTTTTTTTTGCTGTAAGTGGGAAGGGAGAGGAAAAGAATAAGAGCAGGATTCGGAAGGAGGAGACTGCCTGGAATTTAAAAGAATCTGATTAAATCCTAACAAGACTTCTAAAAGATATACTTTAACTGGAACTTTGTAACTAAACAGTAACCCCAGAGAGAAAGAGAAGAGAAAGTGAAAAAAGGAGAAAGTGTCAAAAGAAACAGCTTGTGTGTATTTAGATTGCTTGGTGACTTTGAGACTTTTGGAAATTATATTTGAATGACTAAAACACTTGGGTGGTTGTTTGAAAAAAAATTTTTTACAATGGCATCACTTGTGGATGAACTGAAAATGGAATTTAAAAAATACAAAGAAGAGGAACAAGAAGGGAAGGGCTCTCTTGGCTTTCAATTCTTAGAAATGGCGATCTGTACCTACAAGAAACTACAAGACTGCGCAACAAGAAGATTGGGACAAAGAAGAAGCCATCTTTAACGAACAAGTAACTTTACTTGGGGAAGAAAGGGGAAAGGAGGGAAAGAAAACGGAGACTTTAAGACCTAAAAAAAACAACCAAAAAAGGGAAAAATAAGGTGAAAAGTGGATATAATGTTAGAAAGCAACAGAAAAGGGGAACACAGAAGAGGGAAATGGAGGTGGAGAGACAAGGGGGTAAAAAGGGCAGAGAGAAGAAGCAAGGGAGGAAGGAAGGGAAGAGAAGCTACAAAGGTGTGGAGCAAGATGTAAAGAAACAGGACTTATTTAGAGATAATGGGTAAAAACTTAACTGAAAAAGTGATTCTGCAAAGGTACATAAGATTGTATTGTTATATTTGTATTAGAAATAATGTTAGAAAATTGGAAACAACATATGATTAAAAAGTGGGATAAAATACTCAGTGTAATTCAGTGAAACTTTTGTGAACAAAATAAATGAAATGAAAGAAATGAGAGAATTGAATTAGGAAGGAATGGGAACATTTTAATGACACAATGTTTTAAAATATAAGTGAAGTGGGGGGGAAATAACTATGGAAAGTTTATAAGTGTTCCCATAGAAGTATGATACTTGTTTGAAAAGTGATGTGTAAAATGTTTAAGATTTAAATGAATATTAATATTAACGATAGATTTGAATTGGTATGGATTGTTGTTTTAATTATATTATATACTTATATATTTTTCTCTTTTTAAAATTTAATACAGTGTGTAACTTTAGAATGTACTAAGCAGAATCTTAATGGAAGCTATGTATTATACTAAGTGTTATAAATTTAGGGGAAAGAGATAAAAGCGTCATACTCCAATCAGTGATTACAGGAGAAATTTTGTTTAATGAGAAAAGATAATAGACAGCTGGAAACAGGACAGACAAAGAATATAAGTATAATGATCTGAACTGAGATGAAATAAATAAAATAAAATTAAGAAAGTTAAAAGAGGGGAGAAGCTATATAGAAAATGTAGAATGGTAATAAGATATGGAATGGTATATAAAATGAGCATGAATTTGAATCTGTGTCTGTACGAAGAGATGTAACCCGGGATCAAGCTGCTTTCAAAAAAGATGTTTTATGTTTTGTTTGTTTATGTTTGTTTTTAAAAATCAATAAAAAAATTAAAAAAAGAAAAAACCACCAGATCCAAAATAAAAGCCTCCCCCATCAGTGAAGGAATCCAGCAAAGAATCATACCCAGAGAGAAATCATCCAGATGCCCTAAGCTTTATGGTCTCCCCAAGATACACAAAGAAGGAACCCCACTTAGACCAATAGTCAGCTCCATAGGCTCACCTCTACAAAACCTAGCCAAATTTCTCCCCAAACAACTACAGCCCTATTGCAGAATCCATCAACTCACACGTAAGAAACTCATTCCAGTTCATTGAGATCATAAAGAAACAAAACTTACAGCCCAGCGACCTACTAGTGAGCTTCGATGTCATATCCCTCTTCACCCAAGTGCCTATAAAAGAAGCCTTGACAGCCATCCAAAACAAATACAACCCCCCCCAAGCACATCCTAGATCTCACCAACCACTACCTGTCAGTTGTAGGTGAATACATACTTCACCTACAACTGACAAAAATACAAACAAATAGAAGGAGCACCCATGGGATCACCCCTCTCACCTGTCATCGCAAACCTCTACATGGAACACTTTGAAACACAAGCTCTAGAAAAATATGACCACAAACCCAAACTTTGGCTCAGATACGTAGATGACACCTTCATAATCTGGCCACACGGGAAAGAAAAACTGAACAACTTCCTCACACACCTCAACAGCCTACCCACCAAAATACAATTCACCATGGAAACAGAAGCTAACAATCAACTTCCCTTCCTAGATGCCTTAGTATACAAAAAATCCAATGGCTCCCTAGGACACACCATCTACCAGAAGAAAACACATACAAACCGCTATCTACACACACTCTCACACCACCACCCAGCACATATCAATTCCATAGCCGAGACACTCATCTCCAGAACAAAATGCTTAGCCGATGAACAACACCTAAAAATCGAACTACACACTCTCACTAGCGTACTAACAGCCAATGGATTCCAAAAAAGAAGATTACCCACCTAATCCAAAAAGAAACCCCAACCAAAATCCAAGACAGAGAACAAGAGAACGGCAAAGCCCTCCTCCCATATATAAAAGGCACTACAGACAAAATCAGCAAGATCCTCCAAAAACACAGCATTAAGACAGCATTCTGTACAAACAGAAAAATATCCACCATCCTAAGAAACCCTAAAGACAGAATCGAGTTAGAAAACCAAGGAGTATACGAAATCCCATGCACCGCCTGCCCCACCACATACATCAGACAAACCAACAGAAGAATAAGTGCACGCATTGAAGAACAAAAGAACTCAATCAAAAAAGCCCACTATCACCCTTGCTATTTGTATTAACTTTGGAAGTGTTAAATAGAAATATTAGAGACGAAAAGAGTACAAAAGGAATGAAAATTAAAAAGGAAGAATTTAAATTGCAAGCCTTTGTGGACAACTTGGCCTTTATTTTAGAAGACCCTTTAGAAACAGCACCAAAATTATTGGAAAAGATAGAGGCATATGGTAAGGTGGCTGGTTTGAAAATAAATAAAGATAAAACAAAGATTTTGACAAAGAATATGCTATTAAGACAAAAAGAAGAATTGGCAGATCTATTGAAAATTCAAGTCACGAACAAGGTTAAGTATTTGGGGATACAAAGGCCTTCTTAAGAGCCTCAAAGGCCTGTTGCTGCGGGGGCCCCCACTGGAACGGGACCTTCTTTCTAAGGAGCTGAGTGATGGGATCTGTCAGCTTGGCAAAACCCGGGATGAAGGTCCGATAATAATTAGCGAACCCCAAGAGACGTTGAATGTCTTTCACTCGATGAGGGGGTTCCCAACTACACAAAGCCTCCACCTTACGCGGGTCCATGGCAATGCCTTCGGGAGAGATGATGTGCCCCAAGAACTCTATGGAAGTCTGGAAAAAGAGGCATTTCTCCAGCTTCGCATAGAGTTTATGCTCCCGAAGACGTTGTAATACCTGGCGAACTTGGTGAAGGTGGCTGTCCCTGGACCTCGAATAAATCAAAATATCGTTAAGGTACACCACCACGAACCGATCAAGCATGTCCCATAATATATTGTTCATCAAATGCTGGAAAACCGCGGGGGCATTGGTCAACCCAAATGGCATTACGGTGTATTCAAAGTGGCCATAACGGGTACCAAACGCCATCTTCCATTCGTCCCCCTCTTGCATCCGCACCAGGTTGTAGGCCCCTCGAAGATCGAGCTTGGTGAAGACAGTAGCCTCCCGTAACCGCTCCATCAACTCTGGAATGAGCGGCAAGGGATAACTATTCCTCACCGTAATGGCGTTCAACCGGCGGTAGTCACAACACAAGCGCAAGTCCCCCGCCTTCTTTTTAACGAAAAGAATGGGAGCAGAAAGAGGGGACAACGACGGCTGGATAAACCCACGGGCCAAAGTCTTTTCCAAGAAATCACGAAGGGTGGCCAATTCGGGCTCAGAAAACTATTGAGAAAACTGTGAAAATAGTTATAAGATATGGATTAGAATACATAAGATGAATATGTAATTGAGTTTATGTCTGTATGGAGAAGGGATAACCCGGGAGCATGCTGTTCTCAAAAAAAGATATTTTATTTGTATTTGTATGTTTTGTGAAAACCCAAATAAAACTCTATTAAAAAAAATTTGATTGACAAGTGAGTCTACAGTGAGTGGAAAAGATCTAGGGGTGGGAGCAGAGTGAAGGTTTAAAGAACTGAGATTTCTGCCGATTGTCAGCGAGGAGGGAGAGACTAGACAGTGTTGGCCAAAAACACTTAAAGATAGACTAAATAATTAGATTAAAACTGGCGGTTGTTTTATATGGTGTAAAAGGATTTGCAAGGAGTTCTTTGACAGTGACAGAGAAGTGGAAGTGGAAGAGAAGTACTGAAGGAGGTTAAAAAAGACACATGATCGGGACAGTGACTGTGCATGACAGAGGGAAGGAGACATCTTGGATGAAGGATATTGGTTCCGGAACTATAATTCTTTCCAAGTACTTTAAATATCTTCAAACATTGATGAACTTTAAGGATTAACTTTAAATACAAAATTAGAGGCATGGAAAGGAGATTCAACCTGTAAGACCTGAACAACACAGCCTGTATGTAGGAAGGTTAAAAGGAAATAAAGATACAGCTATACAAGAGATATTTTATAGGACATTCTTATTAATGCAACTGCAATTGATTCTATAAAAGATAAACTTAATATTTATAATCTATAGAATATATATTTGTAATACTTTATAACCCACTTCTTTCCTCTATATATAAATTTATAACTTTCTATAATCGTTATAATTGTGTATCATTAACTGGAACAAGACTGTGATTGTTATTAATATTTAATATTTTAAACTGTTAGACAATAGTAATACCAATTAATTCTATATTATTATTAATTACAGATAGCAACAATTGATTAATATGTTTATCACACCCAGAAATTATTATTAATTTATTAATCATAGACTATAATATATAGAATAATATATTTAGTATATTACTTCAACAAAAGCAACTAGCTTAAGATTGTTATTGGTACTAATATTCAGAAGTGGGTGATTGATCTATAACTGACCTATTATAGGTTATTATTATGGATAAACTTTAGCAATTGTTTCATTAAGTAATTTAATCAACGTACCATTTTAACAAACCTACCATGCCAAGAAAAAAATCCAATGCCAAACCACAACCTAAAGCAGGGGTCCCCAACCACCGGTCCCCGAACCGGTACCGGTCCGTAGATCATTTTGGACCAGGCCACCTACTTTGCTTGGGCGCCATCTTGTTCTGATGTGCTGGATCAAGTGCTGGTTTTGATGCCGTCCCTCAGCCTCGACCAAAAACGTCAGCTCCACGCCATGCGTGGCTGGAGAAAAGGGGGACGTGGTAGCCACGGAGAAGCTGCTCTCCCTGGTGAAGAAGGAGGCTCCCGATTCGCCGGGCTTATGCCAGTTCTGCGAGGTGCTGGTGAAGGGAGGCTATGCCAAGAGACCTGGATCCCAGCCTGAACGAACTGCCCTCGCCCTCTTCGGAAGCGGCCGGCGACCTGGTCAAGGCTCTGGTGAACCTGTTCTTCGATCGCCTCACCGACACGCTACAGGCCACTCAGGTGGCTTTCCAGTGTTTGGGAAAGGGGCTGTTAAATCTTGAAGCGGGTAAGCCGGAACAGAGCAATGGGGGCAGCAGGGAGCCAAACCGGATCCTCTCTTAAAACTAGGTTGCAGCGAAATGGGGCAAGAGAGATCCGGAAAGAAGAGGGCTCTCCAGGTATTTGGAATGAATCCCCGGAATTCCTCATATGCCTGGATTTCTGAACCTCAACAACTTTAAAACTTTAAAATATTCTGAAAGAAGGAAATGTGTGTGTGGGGAGCAGTATTAAATATCTAAAACATATACATTAACCATGATTATTAAATCCAATCCAACTTTGATTATAATTAAATTAAGTCATAACTAGCTTTTCAATGAGTGGAATATTGTCTCCATATCATGATCAAATGAACCAAGAAGAATGGCGGTCTACTAGCATCCATTTTGTGGCATCCAGATCCCACTAGAATGGGTGAAGACAAAATATTTGGGCTGTAGATATTTTGGAAGAAGGGGAATGTGTGGGGATGAGTGGGAAAGTGTAGCTATCTGTTTAACATTTATTGTATTTAAAGTGAAGAGCAGTGTTTCTCAATTTTAAGAAGTCCGGAATGCTGTCTGGGTAATTTTGGGAGTTGAAGTCCACATAATCTTAAAATTGCTGGAGTTGAAAACACTGGATAGGCAAAGGGTTTCTTAGCACTTACATATGTTTAGTGCAATCCCTACTATATATATATGACAAATCTTTAAAATGTGTGGACTTGGACTCTCTGAATTCCCCACACACCTTACAATTGTTGAGATTGTGGAAAGCTGAAGACCATATGGGAGATCAAACCCATCCTAAATGTAAAATCTGAATTGCAGATTATTACCTTACAAAACGCTTTTGGGGAAAACATATATTTTGCCAAACATATATTTTTGTTTGATCATGATCAACTGAATCATGATGACTTTATTGGAGTCTAGTCTTGCATTTATACACATTTTTAGTAATCCTCCAACATTGATTAATTTTGGTTATTGCTTAACTTTCATTACTGTTTAGCATAGTAATTAATACAATTAATTATCTCTAGTTAAAGTCTATGTTATTGCCACTGGAAGATTCTAATACATTTTCCCCATTGGTTTGCCATCCAAGATAAGAACATTCCTGCAATTACAACTCTACACCTCTCGCTCTCATCTAGCTAATCTCATCTAGCAAGCTAGCCCTCGCAAAATGAGCCAGAAACAGAGTTCACTGGAGAGTTTTTTTTGAAAGGGTAAACGAGACAACGATGAGACAGCAGAAGGGTCACAGACTGCCTGCAAAAAGAAAGCTGCATTTAAAAGAAAATACCAAGATTCCTACCTGAGTTATGGGTTCATCGTAACAGGTGATTCACAAGCCCCCCCACCCACTCTGTGTAATATGCGGTGACAGACTTGCTAATGAAGGCATGAAACCATCAAAACTGCACCACCACCTGGAGACAAAACACCCAGCATTTAAAGAAAAGCCCTTAGAATATTTTGAAAGAAAAAAACGGGAAAATGAAGGACAGAAACAATTACTGAAGGCCACTACTTCAACAAATGTGTCTGCGCTAAAAGCATCATTCCTGGTCACGGACCGCATTGCTAAAGCTAAGGAGCCCTTTACTATTGGGGAAGAATTGATTTTGCCTGCTACAAAGGACATTTGCAGTGAACTTTTCGGAGAGGCTGCAGTGAAAAAGGTTGAAAACATCCCCCTTTCGGTGAGCACCATAACAAGAAGAATTAATGAAATAGCAGAGGACATCGAGGCACAGTTACTTGAGAGGATTAATGAGTCACCATGGTACACGATTCAGGTGGATGAATCTACAGATGTTGACAGCAAAGCAATATTGCTCGTTTTTGTGAGATACATTTTTCAGGAGGATGTACATGAGGATTTGCTATGTGCACTATTTCTGCCAACTAACACCACAGCTGCAGAGTTATTCATGTCCTTGAATGAGTACATATCAGGGAGGCTTAATTGGTCGCACTGTGTCGGTGTATGCACGGACGGAGCGGCTGCGATGACTGGGCGGCTTTCAGGTCTGACAACGCGGATCAAGGAGGTCGCATCTGAATGTGAGTCCACACACTGTGTCATCCATAGGGAAATGCTAGCAAGCCAAAAAATGCCACCTGAGCTTAACAGCGTTTTGCAAGCTGTGATAAAAAATATTAACCACATAAAAGTACATGCCCTGAATTCACGTCTGTTCGAACAGCTCTGTGAAGAGATGGATGCAGAACATAGACGCCTTCTCTTGTACACAGAAGTGAGATGGCTTTCAAGAGGTAAATCACTGGCAAGAGTTTTTGAGTTAAGAGAGTCACTGCAGAGATTTTACTTGGAAAAACAGTCACCACTGGCAGCATACTTCAGTGACACTGATTGGATCTTGAAACTTGCTTACCTGTGTGACATTTTTAACCTGCTCAATGAACTCAATCTCTCACTTCAAGTTGGCAGATAAGGTTGCAGCATTCAAAGCCAAACTGGAGTTATGGAGACGGAGAGTGAACACAGGGATATTTGACATGTTTCACATAGTAGCAGAGATTATGGAAGAGACTGAGTTTGGACCTTCATTCACCCAGTTAGTGCATGATCACCTGTTGCAGCTTTCAAAAGAGTTTGAGCATTACTTCCCCATCGCAAAAGACCCCAGGCTGGGGAAGGAATGGATCCGGAACCCATTTGTGAACAAGCCAGGGGAATCAACTTTAACTCTACAAGAAGAGGAACAACTAGTTGAAATTGCAAATGATGGTGGCCTTAAATCCATGTTTCAAACAACTTCAAATTTCTTTGCATTCTGGAGTAAAGTCAAAGCAGAACATTGCCACAAAAGCACTGAAAGTCCTGTTTCCATTTTCAACCTCTTATCTTTGTGAGGCGGGGTTTTCTGCATTGACAGCAACAAAAACAAGACTACGGAGTAGACTGGATATAAGGAATACAATTCGAGTGTCACTGTCTCCCATCACCCCCAGATGGAACCGTCTAGTTGCAGGAAAACAAGCCCAGAGCTCCCACTGATTCTACATTTTGGTGAGTTGATATTATAGTGTAATAGTAAATAAAATAAATAAATAAATAAATAAATAAATAATCAAATAAATAAATAAATAAATAACCCTAACCGGTCCTTGAAAAAGTGTTTCTGCATGAAACTGGTCCCTGGTACAAAAAAGGTTGGGGACCACTGACCGAAAGAGAAAGTAATCCCCACCAATGAACCACAAGACTCCTGCACATGCCTTAAATGCTATAAAACTCTAAAGGATAATGAAAATTCCATCAAATGTTCTCTATGTAACAAATACGCTCATCATAACTGCTTGGGATTACCCGAGCAAATGATTCAAAACCTAGAATCATCCAATGAGTTTCCATATCTCTGCAAATCATGCAGATGCAAACTGGATCTGTTTGAAAGAGTTGATACCATAGAAACACAAATAACATCCCTTGACACCATAGTAGCATCCCTGGACACTTTAAAAGAAAGATTATCCAACCTTGAAAAAAAAGACACAACACAAAAACCTGAACATTCAATAGCTACAAACCACATCTCTACCCAACAACCACAACCCAATCCACAACCCAATCCACAAAAAAACATAAATCAGACAAATAATGATATCCCAATCCTCATCAGAGAAGCTGTTGAGCACGAACGGAAACATCCAAATGCCATCTTATTTGGTCTAGTGGATATCAATGACAATGATGACATCACAACTGTCCGAAACATCATCAGTGATTATCAAGCATCAACTATTTCCCCTGATGAAATACTTGACATTTCCCGCATTGGCCGAGAGCTCAAAAACAGAGATGGCTCTGTGGCCCCACGCTTCTGCAGGGTCATTTGCAAAAATGAATCAAGAAAACCTAAATACTATAAATTCACTTGCCAAAAGCAACACCAACCATAAGAACCTCCATTCTCCCCCTGACCTAACCATATAGCAACTTGCCCGCTCCCGTGTATTCCGCAGAGAACTCAAAAAACATCTAGACAATGGAGAGAAGGACCTGTACATTGACTACTGTGCTGACCGTATCAAAAGTAAGTCATACAACCCGCAACTCAGCTTTAACCTTCAACCACAACCCTACTTCAACCAATCCACCATCACCCAAGACTAGGCACGCATGCCCCTAACTACCTCAATTCCAACTACAGCTGGCCTTAAATGCAAGCTACTCAATGCAAGAAGAATAAAATACCTGCATTTCTCCTCTTACTAAATATGGTTAAATTCGACATCATATTTGCCTGTGAAACATGGCTCAATGCATCTCTCCCTGACTCCATTACCACAGTAAGAGACTATCATGTTTACCAATCAGATCATGAAATTCGTCCTTACATCTAAAAAACATCCAAGTTACCCAGGAGCTTGCTCTTCCTGAGACCATCATCTGTGAACTATCCTTAAATATCACATTTTGATTCTTACTATGTTACAGAACACCTGATTATGACATCAAACATGTAAACAAGCTAAATTCACTACTAACATGGGCAACATCCTGCCCACACACTTTTATCTTTCTTGGTGACTTCAATCTACCTCATATAAACTGGACCCTAAACGAATGTACAACTGAACCTTCTACATGCAACCTTTTACAATGCTGTTACAAATCTGGGACTGGAACAACTAGTAACCAACAATTCTAGACTTAACAACTGCCTCGATCTCATATTCTGCAATAGTTTGAATTTAATTTACAGAATACAAACTAAAGAATCCTTTTCCAACAGTGACCACAATATGATTGACTTTTGTCTCAACATAAGCCCACACAAAAATCATCACAATGACGTAATCCCCAATTATAATTTCAAAAAAGGCAACTATGATCTTATAGACAATGATCTCTCATCCCTTGATTGGCAATCTCTATTCACTGGATGCAATACTGTTGAAGACCATTACAACATATTTTTACTTGAAGTCAAAAGAGTCATCAAACTATATGTACCAATAATAACTCCCAAAACAAAGAAAACCAAATTACCCAAAACAATAAGGAAACTTCAATCCAAAAAGAGATCACTCTGGTGGAAAAACAAATCATCAGCGAAGAGAATGAGTTGCTCTTAATGTGATCACAGAGGTCATTTATGTAGAGTATGAAGAGAGTTGGTCCTAGAACATTGCCTTGGGGGACACCACTATTGACAGGTACAGAATTTGATAGGACACTCCCATTTTTCACCATTTGTTGTCTGTTTGATAGGAATGCTTCTATCCAGTTATGCAGTTGTCCAGAGATACCATAAGATTTTAGTTTTAGGAGTAGTTTGTCATGTACCACTGAATCAAAGGCTTTACAGAAGTCTATGTAGATTGCGTCTATTGTTTTGCCCTGATCGAGTTGTGTAGTCCATATGTTTTTGCAGTGTAAGAGTTGCAGATTACAGGATAGTTTTTTTCTGGAACCAAATTGTTTAGTAGAGAGTAGGTTGTTTGTCTCAAAGTGGAGGAGAATGGATTGGTTAATAATTGATTCCATGACTTTACAGGTGGCGCAGCATAAGGAGATTGGCCTGTAATTATCAACTAGGCTGGGGTCTCCCTTTTTGAAGATGGGGATGACCGTGGCTTGTGAGCATAGGTTAGGCAAGGAGCTGGTCCTGAAAGATTTTTCAGAGATTATGCTTAGACGTTCTGCTATGGCAGTGGATAGCTTTTTTAAGAAGTAGGCACATATTCCGTCTGGTCCAATAGATAGAGATGGTTTTAGATTGCATAGTGCTTTTTCAACATTGTCTTCTGTAAAATCGATATGTATTAGATCATTGTAGTTTTCTGTGGTTCGGCTAGGAAATACTGGGCATGATCCATTGCTGTTTACAAATACTGACCCAAAGAATGTGTTGAAGATGTTGGCTTTAATGGTGTCATCGTTGCAGTCTTTACCATTAGGTCCTATCAGGGGTGGGATGGACCTTGAGTCTTTTAGTTTGTTGTTTACAAAATACCACAGACAATACTGTTACCCTTCAAAAAGATCTTGACTATGTATCAGAATGGTCAAACAAATGGCAAGTTCAAATCTCAACAAATAAATGCTCTGTCTTACATATTGGCAAAAAAAATCAGAAAATAAAATACAAGCTGAATAGTCAAGACCTTGTCGATGATCCAAGCTCTGTAAAGGACCTTGGAATACTCATCTCTAATGATCTAAGTGCTAGAGCCCACTGTAACTACATAGCCAAAAAGGCATTAAGAGTTGTTAGCCTAATCTTACGTAGCCTTTTCTCTGGTAATATTACACTACTAACTAGAGCATACAAAATATTTGCTAGACCAATACTCGAATACAGCTCATCAGTCTGGAACCCACATTACGTATCTGATATTAGCACAGTTGAGAAAGTCCAGAAATATTTCACAAGAAGAGTTCTCCATTCTTCTACTTGTTGTAGAATACCTTATGCCACCAGACTTGAAATTCTAGACCTAGAAAACCTTGAATTATGCCGTCTTTGGTCTGATCTAAGTATAGTATATAAAATCATATATTGTAATGACTTACCTGTCAATGAATACTTCAGCTTCAACCATAACAACACAAGAGCACACAATAGTGTGCGGTTTGCAAGAAAAACATGTGAGGTTTGCAAGAAAAACAACAAGAGACAACGTGTATGGAAGAACAAGGGACGAACCATTGATATACAAAGAGAAAAAAATCGTGACTCCAAAGCAAGAAACCAGAAGGGTAAGAGAACAAAGAAGAAATTATCACTTTTTATCATCACAATTGGTTAAAAACAGGATAATGTTTCGATGGCTCATCCCTGAAGGCATGTTGATCTCCTGGCAAGAAAAGAAATTTCGTATCGATACACTAGATAAGGTGCAAGAATTCTACAAACATTATCTAGCTTCAGATGAAGAACAAGACAGTAGAGAAGACACAGAAAGTAAAAGTCAAGAAGACCAATAACTGGAAGAAAAGGAACTAGGTCAAAATGCGAGAGAATGATTGGAAATGGAAAGCCAGGAAGAAGAAAGGGTAAGGACAAGAGCACAAAGAGAGATAAGGAAAATCACCTACAAACAATAAAATGGAAGAAAAATTATGTTGTTATCCATTAACAAGGAAGAATATTAATGGTAGAAATAGCACCAAACCAAAAAAAAGTTATTGATAGTAATATATGCACCAAATACAGACCAGACTGAATTTTATCTTAAGTTACATTGGAAAATAATAGAAATGGAACAGGAGAATGTATGTATAATAGGGGACTTCAATGCAATGGTAGATACAGAAAAAGATTATACAAGCAGCAAAAAAACTAAGAAGAGAAAAACACTACCAATTGCATTCCATAAAATGGCACAATAATTAAATTTAAAAGACATATGGAGAGACCTAAACATGCAGGAGAAACATATACTTTTCTCGAATCCACATAGCTTCTGGTCAAGGATAGATATCGTGTGGATGGATCCCAAAATAGGAAAAGATATAGAGGAAATAGAAATAATGTTGAATACTTGGGCAGACCATAACCTATTAAAACTGATGTCAGGCTACAGAACTTTTTCCCATTCAATTAACAAGAATGAACTTCTGAAAACCAAACGTATCAAAAGGAATCCTTTATTGAGATGAGACAATTCATGTAGGAGTTCAAAGCAGCGTCTAAGGGCTCTCAGGCATACAAGGATAGATAAGGGAGTTTAGAACCCCTCCCCTTATCTTGATGTGTATTTAGCGAAACAAAAACCAGTATGTTAATTCCCCCCACCCCTTTTGTAAGGAACGATCTTTTTCAGAGTTTCCCAGGGCATATCTAATTTCCCCCCACCTCCTTTCAGAACGAACTTTTCCAGAGGTTCCCAGGACACATCTCACTGTGGAATTTTTATGGTCTCATCTCTTGGCTGTGCCTCTCAGATGTGATAGGTTCCAGCCATCTGGGTTTACTTCCTCCATTGTATCATGTGTAGGTTATACAAATTTGATATAAGATTAAATATATTCAGGTTACATCAAGAAAGGATTTCTTTATCAGTCTCCCCTCCTTTTCTTCTTCCACCGAAGTAATGACAGATACTGTCAGACTGTGCTCCTTCTAAATCCCAAGAAAGAAATACTCAGACTCCATGATGTAGAGCAGAATTTATCTTTTACTGGGAAATGAATGGTAGCAAACAGAATCAATTCCGAAACTAAAATATTGGCGGGTAAAATGCATATACAAAGGGATAGAATTGCTCCCCCCCCCTCCAGAGATCAAATGATTCTTCCAATTAAAACTTCTGAATAGGATCATGTGGTCATCTCTAGGTGATGATGAGGCTACTGTCAGTGACCTTGACATATTTTGATAAAAGTTTGCAGTTGCGCAGAAAAAAGGACAGAGGTTAGTAAGAAATGGAAAGTTACCACAAAGAATCCCCCCTCCCTTTCTTTACCCAGCAAAGGAATGCAAAACACCTCCTGCCTTCTTCCCCTCCAAGATTCCCCCCTCCCACCATTTTATGACAGCCGAAAGAGAAGTAAAGAGCATAGCAACAAATAAGTCATAATTAGGGGCCGAAGATATCTTGATAGGTAGGGATGATTATCTCTTGAGGCTGACATTCGGACCCCCTAGAAAAAAGGACATTTGTCCCTGTAAGAGAAAACAATCATGTATTAACATTGGCATAGATTTCTATGGTTTATCAGGATATTTGGCATAAAACTCCTTAAGCAAGGCAGGGGCCCTAATGTCTTTCTCATTAACCCATTCAGCCTGGGAAGGAGGAAAATGTTTCCACGCTACAAGATATTGGACACGACCCTCCATTTCCTAGAATCTAGAATCTCTTTAATCTCGAAATGTTGCTCCCCTCGATCAACAGGGGCACGGGTGGATCAGACTGGGTCGGCCGCAAAGTACTGGTATGTTCTGGTTTCAACAAACTGACATGGAAAACTGGATGAATACGACGAAGAGTCTTTGGTAAAGTCAGTTGAACAGTCACCGGATTTACAATCCTCTCAATGGGAAAAGGTCCCACGTACTTAGGACCCAACTTCTTCAACTTCTGAGTAGTCTGCAAATATCTGGTTGAGAGGAAAACTTTATCGCCCACCTTATACATCATCTGTGGGGCTCGCTTTCTGTCAGCAAATTTCTTATGAGATTGGTGTGCCTGGTCCAGAGCTTTGCGAATCGACCGGCCAATTTTGTTGGAGTTTAGATATCCAGTCGTCCAACGATTGGACAGTGGGGTTTTCTCGAGGCAGTTCAGGTATGGGCACAAAATCTTGTCCCGTGGCTACTTTGAAAGGAGTAAACCCCGTACTACTGTATACAGAGTTATTATACGCCACCTCCGCAAAAGGCAGTAAGTCCACCCAATTGTCTTGCTGATAGTTTATATAACATCTGAGGTACTGTTCTAACACCCCGCTTGTCCTCTCACAGGCTCCATTAGTTTGGGGGTGATGGGCGGAGCTTAGGCTCTGGGTGGAGCCTATCAACTTCAAGAATTCTCTCCAAAAGTTCGAGGTAAATTGGACCCCCGATCAGAAACTACACGCTCAGGAACGCCGTGCAACCTGTAGACATGTATAATGAACATTCTGGCCAATGATTTCGCTGAAGGAATCTTAGAGCAAGGGATGAAATGGGCTTGTTTGGAAAACAAATCAGTCACTACCCAAATGACAGTGTGTCCAACACTCGGGTAGATCTACTATAAAGTCCATGGAAATTTCCTTCCAAGGTGCCGTTGGCCTGGCCACATTCTGCAACAAACCTGGTGGTTTACCAGGCGGCCGCTTTCGCTGAAGCACACACTGGACAACTCGCCACATAAGTCTCAATGTCCCTGTTCAGCGAAGGCCACCAGAATTGTCGCTTTCACCAAATGTAGAGTCTTCACAAACCCAAAATGACCAGCCGCTTTAGAATCATGAGTTTGTTGTAAAACTTGGCTCCTCAGGATTTGGGGTACATACAATTTTGCACCTATCCAGGCTAGACCATTTCGAATAGTGCAATTATTCGTATTTGCTAGGAACCACTCATCTGTTTTCAAAGCCTCTTTAAATCGTCCATCAAGTCAGTGGACAGATCCCTCTCCTGGTCTCTTTTTTGTGCTCTGGTAATTACAGGAGCAGCCAACTGTGTAGTGGACACGATTGGTCTTACCACTTCTTTTCGGATACTGTTGTATTGAGGCATTCTAGACAAAGCATCCGCCATAAAGTTTTTCCCCCTGGGATATACTTCAACGAGAAATTGAATCGCTTGAAAAACTGAGCCCACCTAACCTGCTTAGGAGATAGCTTTCGCGAGTCTTTAAAGCTTCCAGATTTTTATGGTCCGTCCATACCTCAAAAGGATGCTTCGCTCCTTCCAAAAATTGTCTCCAGGTTAGAAGAGCCCAACGGACTGCAAAAGCTTCCTTCTCCCAGACGGCCCATCTCCTTTCAGTGTCAGTCAATTTACGGGAGGTATAAGCACACGGCTGTAGTGTCCCCTTCTCATTTAATTGAAGTAGAACCGCCCCCACCGCCACATCGCTTGCATCAGCTTGGATCACGAAAGGGGCATCCATGTCGGGTGTTTCAATACTGGTTCTGCAGCGAAAAGTCTTTTTTAACTTTTCAAATGCAGCTTGGCATTCCATGGACCAATTCAACGGTTGGCTGGGTTTTGGTTTCGCTTCCCCCTTTGTCTTCAGAAGGTTGGTGATGGGCATTGCTATTTTTGCAAAAGACGGGATGAATTGCCGATAGAAGTTGGCGAACCCAAGAAAACTTTGAAGTTGCTTCCGGGTTCTTGGGGGCCCATTCCAATACAGCTCGCACTTTCTCTGGATCCATCTCGATGCCCTCGGGAGAGATACGATATCCCAAGTAGTCGATTTTTTCTTGATGGAACTCACACTTGGACAGTTTGGCGTACAGTTTGGCTGCCCTCAGCTTGTGCAACACCGAGCGTCACGAGTTTCACATGTTCGTCTTTATTCTCCGTGTAGATGAGAATATCATCAAGGTAGACCAGAACCCCCTTGTATAGATGTTCGTGAAGCACTTGATTTATCATTTGCATGAAAACAGCGGGCGCCCCCTGTAGGCCGAAAGGAAGAACGTTGAACTGGAAGCAACCCATCGGGCAGTTGAACGCAGTCTTCCACTCATCGCTTTCTTAATTCGGATCCTGTAGTATGCCTCCCTCAAGTCCAACTTTGTGAAAATCTTCCCCTTCGCCAGGTGGGCTATCATGTCCTTCATCAGGGGAGGGGTACATATTCTCCACCGACACGGCGTTTAAATTTCTATAGTCCACTACCAGACGTTTTGAGCCATCTTTCTTCTCGCGGAACATTACAGGGGCCGCCACCGAGGTCTGGCAGGCGTGATGAAGCCACGTTTCAGGTTTTTGTCGATGAACGCTCTCAGTTCTTCTAGCTCCCCGGTGTCATCGGATACAGCTTCGGTTTCGGGAGCGTTACCCTCGTAGAAATTCGATGCTGCAATCGGGTTGATCGATGGGGAGGGAGCTCGTCAGAGGCTTTTTCACTAAACACCTCTCTTAAGTCCCAGTATTCCTTCGGGATTTTCTCCTCCCCTCTACTGCTCGACACCTGCGGAAGCTATCTCGGCCGGAACTTGGGGCTTCGGATGGGGCTTCTCCTCCCCCCGAGAGTGGGGCTCCTCCCCTTCCGGTGGGCGATCGGTGCGGATGCGCATCCACCCTTCTCTCCAGTTTATGTGGGGGTTCCATTTCCGAAGCCAAGGGAGTCCCAGTATTAAAGGCTGTTCCATCCCAGGGGCCACGATAAAGCACAAAATCTCGCGGTGAGTTCCCATGGCCATTTCTAAGGGTTCCGTTATAAAGATTGCCGGGCTACCTCCCGCCACAGATCCGTCCAATTGACAGAAAGCTATGGGCGTTTTCAAAGTTCTCAGTCCGATGCCCATGTCTTTAACTACTTTCATGTTAATTACACACCTTGTGCACCCCGAGTCCAACAAGGCCAACATCTCTCCCTCGGTCCCCGATGTAGGGTCCCTTAACTTTATTGGGATGGTCATGGGCCCCTGGGTAGGACTTACCGAGGCGTCATCCTCCGAATCGGTCTCGTCGAGTAAGGTTGGAGGTCCCAGCTCCTCCCCCGCCGGAAGGGCGACCTCTACAACCTCCCTCGCCTTCAGTCCGATCTCGCGGGACTTGGTTGGGGGTTTACCGGGCTTCGCCCCTGGACCCTGCAGCTTTGATGGGACCAACTTGACTCGGCACTCCGCCATCCGGTGGCCCTCTTTCCCGCAACGGAAACAGGCTGTGGTCTTGGCTCTTGCTGCCATCCCTCCTCTTTGGGGAGTGGAGGCCTCTTGGGGGCGTGGGGGGTTTAGATTTCTCCAGCCAGGACCCCTTCTGCGTCTGTTTCGAGCCAGATCAATATCCACCTCTTCTGCCAGCAAGTACCACGACTGCAAATCACGTGGATCCTTCCGGGAGATGCACATGTGGTATACATCTTCATTTAAGCCGTCTTTGTAGGTTTCCACCAGGGCCTCTTGGGGCCAGCCTCGGAGACAGGAGACCAACTGCCTGAACTCCTGGGTGTAGTCTGCCACCGATCTTCCCCCTTGGGTCAAGGTTTTCATTTTGATTCTAGCCCTTCTCTCTGCCAGGGGTCTTCAAATCTTCTCCTCAATGCAGTCATGAAAACATCGAGGTTTCGCAGTTGGGGGAGTTATCATTGAACAAAGTCACCACCCAGTCTGCTGCCATCCCTTCCAGGGTCCTGGTGACACATCTCACTTTGGCTGCTTCAGAAGTGAACTCCTTTCAAATTCTGCCATGTAGCTTCCCACTTGCACCAGGAAAAACCCCAAGTCTCTGGGATTTCCTCCAAATTTCACATCTAAGGGAGGCAGGGGCCTTCCAGGAAGCACACCTATTGCTGGGGCTCCCCAGGCGGCTGCGGGTGGCTGCACCGGCGTAGGTTGGGCTAGGGGGTGGGGGTGGCTCGACTTCTCCGGGCTGACTTCGCTCCCTCTTCCCCCTCATACCTTTGAGCCGTGCCGGGCTTTTCAGAAGCATCCATAAGGAATCTGCCGCCTTGATCCAGCCTGCATTCCATCTCCTCCCCTCCTGCCACAGCCGTTCCTTCGCACCCTTCGTCTTACAGTGATTCTGGGAGGAGGGGGTCGTCCCGATCTCTCCAACCAACCCCCAACGACCATCTGGGCATCTCAGCTGGGGTTTCTTCCAGAGTCAGGTCGGCCAGTAAATCAGCAGCCGGCATATCTGGCAGCAGCAAGGGCTGCCCCCCACAGCTCCCTGATCCTCTTCATCGCTGGCTGGAGACGACATGAGATGAAACCCCCTCGGAAGAAAAGTTGCTGTCTTCTCCGGGTGGGTTGATGTAAAGCAGTTTCGGAATAATGTCAGACTGTGCTCCTTCTAAATCCCAAGAAAGAAATACTCAGACTCCATGATGTAGAGCAGAATTTATCTTTTACTGGGAAATGAATGGTAGCAAACAGAATCAATTCCGAAACTAAAATATTGGCGGGTAAAATGCATATACAAAGGGATAGAATTGCTCCCCTCCAGAGATCAAATGATTCTTCCAATTAAAACTTCTGAATAGGATCATGTGGTCATCTCTAGGTGATGATGAGGCTACTGTCAGTGACCTTGACATATTTTGATAAAAGTTTGCAGTTGCGCAGAAAAAGGACAGAGGTTAGTAAGAAATGGAAAGTTACCACAAAGAATCCCCCTCCCTTTCTTTACCCAGCAAAGGAATGCAAAACACCTCCTGCCTTCTTCCCCTCCAAGATTCCCCCTCCCACCATTTTATGACAGCCGAAAGAGAAGTAAAGAGCATAGCAACAAATAAGTCATAATTAGGGGCCGAAGATATCTTGATAGGTAGGGATGATTATCTCTTGAGGCTGACAGATACATGGATCCGACATCCTGCCCTCCTTAAAAAACAGATAGGAAAAAAACATTACATTTGCAATTGGAAAAAACCTGGAAAAAACATTACATTTGCAATTCAGGATGGTTTATCAGGGTATTTTAGGTGGAACTTTCGTAGTAATGTGGGTGCTTTTATGTGTCGTTTGGCTACCCACTCATTTTCTGAGGAAGGAAGGTGTTTCCAAGCTACTAAATATTGTGTGGATCCATGGTGAGTGCTTGAATCAAGGATATCTTTAATTTCAAAATGTTGTTCCCCATGTATCATGATGGGGGTTGGAGGTGTGGGAAGTGGGGGGGTCTGAGGTTTGAAGTGATCTCTGGTTTGAGCAAGCTACAGTGAAATACTGGATGAATCTGCCTAAGTGTTTTGGGAAGTCGAAGCTCTACTGTCACGGGGTTAATAATTCTGGAGATTGGAAATGGACCAATGAATTTTGGCCCAAGTTTCTTAGAGGGTTGTAATGATTTTAGTAATTTTGTGGACAAATATACACGGTCAAATATACAAATATACACAATCTTGAAAGGTTTAAGATTGCAGCGTTTTTTGTCTGCTTGAGCTTTAAAAACTGCTCTAGCTTCCTGTAAAGATAATCTTACCACTGGCCACATGGCTTGTAAGTTATTTATCCACTCCTTAAGGGAGGGGATTTCAGGTTCTTTGGTGGGTAGTTCCGGCATGGGGTTGAATTCTTGGCCCGTGGCTACCTGGAATGGGGTAAACCACATACTGCTATGGACTGAGTTTATTGTATGCTACCTCTGCAAAAGGAAGAAGGTCAGCCCAATTGTCCTGTTGGTAATTAATAAAGCATCTAAAATATTGTTCTAACACGCTGTTAACTCTCTCTATCAATCCACCCATCTGGGGGCGACTTGATGATGACAACCCCTCGGTGGAGCCTAATAGGTTTAAAAATGCCCGCCAAAATTTGGATGTGAACTGTACACCCCTATCTGAGATAATCCGTTGGGGAACTCCATGAAGGCGATAAATGTGTATTAGAAACATCTTTGCCAAGGCCTTGGCAGTTGGGATCTTTTGGCATGGAATAAAGTGAACATGTTTGGAAAAAAGATCAGTTACAACCCAAATGACAGCATTTCCAGCACTTTCGGGAAGCTCCACTATAAAGTTCATAGAAATCTCTTTCCAGGGTGCAGAAGGGCCTGCTACTGTTTGTAAACGTCCAGGATATTTTCCTTGTCATCTCTTTGCAGCAGCACAATTGGGGCAGCTCGTAACATAGTTTTCAATGTCCTTTTTGAGGGATGGCCACCAAAATTGTCTTTTGATGAGGTGCAGGGTTTTTACAAACCCAAAGTGTCCCACTATTTTGGAGTTGTGGCAGCGTTTCATGATGTCCATTCTCTGGCTTGCAGGGACATAAAGTTTGTTTTCTACTCAAGCCAGTCCATCTTTGAGTAAACAGATGTTTTTGTTAGCCTGGAGACAGTCGGCCTTAAGTAGTGCCTCCTTAACTATTGACTTCATTGTGCCTTCAGTCAGTGATGATTTTTTTTTCTCTTGTGCCCGGGTGATTACTTTGGCTGCTAGTTGGGTAGGTTGGATCATTGGTTTTTATAACCTCAATCTTTTTGCTGTTGTATTGGGGTTTTCTGGACAGTGCATCTGTTAAGAAGTTCTTTCTCCCAGGAAAACATTTGAGAGTGAAATTAAAACGTTTAAAGTATTGAGCCCACCTTGCTTGTTTTTCGGAGAGTTTCCGTGGATTTCTCAGGGCTTCCAGATTTTTGTGATCAGTTCATACTTCAAAGGGGATTTGGTTTCCTTCCAGGAAATGACTACATGTGAGCATTGCCCACCGCACAACATATGCCTTTTTCTCCCATATGACCCATCTTTGTTCGGTTTCTGTCAGTTTCTTGGATGTATAAGCGCATGGTTGTAGTTGTCCACTTCCATTCTTTTGGAGGAGGACTGCTCCAACTGCAACATCACTAGCATCTGCTTGGAAGACAAAAGGTTGTTCGGGATCTGGGTGCTTAAGGACCGGTTCTGCTGAGAATAGATGTTTGAGTTTCTCGAATGCCGCTTGGCATTCCATTGTCCAGATAAGGGGCTGCCTTGGTTTGGGTTTCTCCCTGCCCTTTGTTTTTAGCAAGTTCACGATAGGGAGGGCGATGTTTGCAAAAGCTGGAATGAATTGGCGATAAAAGTTCACAAACCCTAGGAAGCTTTGAGTTGTCTGCGAGTTTGAGGTGGGCCCCAGTCCATAACAGCTTTTACTTTTTGTGGGTCCAACTCTATTCCCTCATGGGATATTCTATACCCCAAGTAGTCAATTTTTTCTTGGTGGAATTTGCATTTAGAGAGTTTTGCATATAGTTTAGCATTTAAGAGTTTCGTGAGGACAGCACGGAGTAGCTCAATGTGTTGTTCCATCACTTCCATGTAGATTAAAATATCATCAAGATACACAAAAACTCCTTTATACAAAAATTCATGAAGGGTTTCATTGATCAATTGCATAAACACAGCGGGTGCTCCTTGCAGTCCAAAAGGGAGCACTTTAAATTGGAAGCATCCCAATGGGTGTTAAATGCTGTCTTCCATTCATCCCCTTCCTTTATTCTGATGTGGTAATATGTCTTTCATAGGTCTAACTTTCAATTTTTTTTTCCTTTCGAGAGGTGGGCTAACATGTCCTTCATGAGGGGGAGTGGGTACATATTCTCTATACCAATTGCATTCAATTTTTGGTAATTCACAAACAGACAAATGGAGCCATCTTTCTTTTCACGGAATCATACTGGGGAAGCTATTTTTGGTCGGGTGGGTTCGATGAAGCTCCTTTTTAAATTTTTATCGATAAATGCTCTAAGTTCTTTCAGTTCTCTGGGAGACATGCAGTACATTTGTGGTTTGGGGAGTTTAGGCCCTGGTAGGATTTCGATAGCGCAGTCTGTGGCAAGACGGGGTGGGAGTTCATCACAAGCTTCCTCACTAAATGCTTGGGCCAGGTCCTGGTACTCATTGGGGGTGTTAACGGGTTCAGCTGACTGTACGATCATGGCTGATTCTCTGTTCTCTGTCCCTTTCTTTATCCTTTCCTCTGAGCTTTTTGCAAATACTACATCTCTCTGGAATTGTACGGTTCCTTTCCCCCAATTTATTTTTGGATTCCATTTCCGCAGTCATGTGAGACCTAGAACCAGCGGCTCTTCCATTCCTGGGGCTACAATGAATGTGAGCATCTCACTATGGTTCCCTAGTCTTATTTTCAATGGTTCTGTGGTAAACCTGGCTGGCTCCCCCCACACACACACTATAGTTCCATCTAATTGGCAGAAAGTGATGGGATTTTCCATTTCTTTCAGTTGGATTCCCAATTTCTCTGCAAGGGAGGGATTTATTAGGCATTGGGTGCATCCCGAATCCAGCAATGCTGCAACTTCCTCCCCCTTCCCTTGGCTGGGGATAAACAGTCTCAAGGTAGGGTGATTAGTTCAATTGGATTGCTTACCAGTGGGTTGTCTTCCGGATCGCTTTCGGACTGGCTCAGGTCCCCTCGGAGCATTTGGGATTCTTCCTCAGAGTTGGGGGGGATTGGAATCCCACAGCTACTCAGCCCCTCAGGCCAGTCTCCTTTCCTCGAGGGCTGGATGTTCCAGGTTTCCCGATGGGTGGTCTAGCTTTCTGGCAGGGGTCTTCGAATGGCATTCTGCTGCGCGGTGTCCCTACTTTCCACACTTAAAGCAAACAGACGTTCTTGGAGTCATGGTGGATTGGGGTTTGAAGACTTCCTGTTTCCCCTGGGGTGGGGACCTTTTCCAAAACTTGCCGGTGTGGTACCAGTTTCGAGTCATGTCTATCTCTGCCTCCTCTGCCATCATGTATCATTCGTGCAGGAGGTTTGTGGCTCCACAGGCCAGGCAGGCACCGTATTTAGTCCATCTTTGAATCAACAGACTAGGATATCCTCTGGCCAGTCTACCTGGCCAGCAAGGTCACGAAATTCCTCGGTGTATTCCGCTACCAGGCGACAGCCTTGTTTTACTACTCTAATGCAGTTGCAGGCTTTTCTATAGGTGAGGTTGTCCTTGAAGAGGTGGTGTAAGGCTGTCATGAAGCGATCGAGGTTGCTTAATTCTGGGGCATTGATGTTGTGGAGAGTCTCCATCCACCTGACTGCTGCCCCTTCAAGGGCCAGGGTGATGACTCATACTCAGGACCCCTTAGTTGGGAAATTCCGCCCATATTCTTGCATGTACGTGAGCACTTCCACCAGGAAAAATCCCAGTTTTGGGGGGGTCTCCATCGAATTTTATCCCCAAGGGCGGGATCTTCCTCTGTGGTTGTATGTCTCTGGGTTGGCCAGGGTTAATCCCCTGATCTGGGGTATTTAAGTGTCGGGTACCTGGTATGGCTGCTGGTTCTTCGGCTTGTCCCTCTGCCCGATCAATCTCCGCTGGATCCGGGGTGGCGGCTCAGGTTCTCTCATTTTCTGGTTCCCTCGCTCTCCTGTGTTGTTGTCCTGGTGCATCCCTCACGCTTGAGGTTCTCCAGGGCTTCCTCACGAGGTGATTTATGTACCGTCTCATTCAGCCGTCGGCCAGTGGCTCCTCGCCCCATTCTTCCTGAGCCGATAGGGCCTCCAGCTCCAATTTCCACCCAGGTTTACAATTACCCCAGGTGAGGGTTACTCCTCTGGTTCTTCCGTCCCAGCTGTTTACACCTATAGACCACTGTGGCTTGGTGGAGGTTTCCAGGGAGCTTTGGTGTCTTCGATGGGGTGCACCAAGTCAGTATCTGGCTGAGTAAGTGTCGATGTTTCTCCCCAGCATTCGGCTGCCCCTTGCTCCTTGCTGCATTCAGACATTTTTCTTCTTTTGCAGGGTCCCCTCGGTAGAGTGAAAGGTTTTCTTTCTTTCTTTTTTCTTTAAAAAAAAAATTCTCTCCGGGCTGACCTCTATTGCAGACGCTGCTTTATGTCAGGCTACAGAACTTTTTCCCATTCAATTAACAAGAATGAACTTCTGAAAACCAAATGCATTAAAAGGAATCCTTTATTGAGATGAGACAATTCATGTAGGAGTTCAAAGCAGCATCTAAGGTCTCTCAGGCATACAGGGATAGATAAGGGAGTTTATAACCCCTCCCCTTATCTCAATGTGTATTTAGTGAAACAAAAGCCAGTATGTTAATTCCACCCCACCCTTTTGTAAGGAACGATCTTTTCACAGTTTCCCAGGGTGTATCTAATTTCCCCCCACCCCCTTTCAGAACGAACTTTTCCAGAGGTTCCCAGGACACATCTCACTGTGGAATTTTTATGGTC
Organism: Notechis scutatus; assembly: GCF_049901735.1. Lineage (NCBI taxonomy): Eukaryota > Metazoa > Chordata > Lepidosauria > Squamata > Elapidae > Notechis > Notechis scutatus. The sequence goes on along the minus strand of NC_142025.1, from coordinate 55,407,407 downwards.
TTCTCATCTTCTGGCTGTGCCTCTCAGATGTGATAGTTTCCGGCCATCTGGGTTTCCTCCCTCCATTGTATCATGTGTAGGTTATACAAATTCAATATAAGATTAAATATATTCAGGTTACATCAAGAAAGGATTTCTTTATCAGTCTCCCCCATTTCTTCTTCCACTGAAGAAATGACAGATACACGGATCTAACAACTGAAATGGAAAGGAAGAAAAAGGAAAGGGAGGTGGACTTTAAATCAGAGAATCTTGAAAGATAAAAATTACATGCAAATGTTAGAAAAAGAACTTAAATTATTTTTTAAAGACAACACAAACAAACAAACAATGTTACAAAACTTATGGGACACAACCAAAGCCTATATTTGAGGTTTAACAATAGCATACAGAGCGAGAAGGAATAAAGATAAGAAGAAACATCAAATGGAATTACAGGAACAACTTAAAAGAGTTGGAATTTAGAATGCAAAAAGATCCCCAAAATGAGGAAATCAAAGGAGAGAGGGATATGGTCAAACCTAAAATAAATTTAACTTTACCAGAAGAAATGGTGCAAAACCTTAGAATGATGAAACAAAATTATTTTGAGCACGCAAACAAACCAGAGAGATGGCTGGTGTATAAGTTAAAAAGAGAAAAAAGAGAGAAAGAGGAAAAATTAATACAAAAGTTACAGAATGAAAATGGGATTTCACATCATTTGACAGAAGAAAAGAAAACCATTGCCCAAATTTTGTTCACAACGTTATAGAGCCAGGACGATATACCGGAAGAAAAGATTAAGCAATATTTAAATGAGAGAGGTGAAGCTACAATTCCAGACCTCACAAGGGAAATGCTAAATGCCAAAATTACAATGATGGAGATGAAAGAGGCAGTTAAGAAACAAAAAAGCAATAAGACCAGATGGAATTCTGAGACCAGTTGGAATTCTAGCAGAGTCATACAAAGAAATTCAAGAACCACTGGAGAAGTTAATGCTGGATTTATATAATGAAGCAATAGAACAGGCAAAACTACCAAATTCTTGGACTGAGGCATACATTACCCTCATTTTAAAAGAGAATGCAGATGATCAGCAAATCAAAAACTACAGACCAATCTCATTATTAAATGCTGATTTGTCACAATAATCACAGAGAGAGTCAAAAAAAATTTAAATGAATATATACATCCTGATCAAAATGGATTTGTACCAAAAAGACACTTAAGGAACAACACAAGAATGAAAATGGACGTGCTGGAATACTATGAGGCACATCCAGATAAACAAATGGCGCTGATATTTATACATGCACAAAAAGTGTTTGACAATTTGAATTGAAAATTCTTTATTAACCAACTACACATGATGAATTTCGCAGAAAAATTTATAGGGATGATTAAAGCAATTTATACCACACAAATGGCAAGAATAATTTTAAACAATGAAATGACAGGAAAATGTAATATACTCAAAGGAGTAAGACAGGGATGCCCACTATCTCCATTTTTATTTATCCTATCAGAAGTTTTATTAACAATTAGGCAAAACCAGGAAATAAAAGGACCGAGAATCAAAAAGGAAGAGTACAAAACACAAGCTTTTGCAGATGACATGATGTTTATTATAGAAACAGGTAACATGGTATCTCTGGACACCTGCATAACTGGATAGAAGCATTCCTGTCAAACAGACAACAAATGGTCAAAATTGGGAGCGTCCTATCAAATTCTGTACCTGTCAACAGTGGGGTCCCCCAAGGCAGTGTTCTAGGACCAATTCTCTTCATATTGTGACCTCTGTGATCATATTAAGATCAACTGTGTTCTCTTCGCTGATGATGTAAAGCTATTCAACACCACAGACAATACTGCTACCCTTCAAAAAGACCTCGACTATGTATCAGAATGGTCAAACAAATGGCAACTTCAAATCTCAACAAATAAATGCTCTGTTTTACATATTGACAAAAAAAATCAGAAAATAAAATACAGGCTGAATAGTCAAGACCTTGTTAATGATCCAAACTCTGTCAAGGATCTTGGAGTACTCATCTCTAAAGATCTAAGTGCTAGAGCCCACTGTAACTACATAGCCAAAAAGGCATTAAGAGTTGTTAGCCTAATCTTACATAGCCTTTTCTCTGGTAATATTACACTAATAACTAGAGCATACAAAACATTTGCTAGACCAATACTCGAATACAGCTAATCAGTCTGGAACCCACATTATGTATCTGATATTAACACAGTAGAGAAAGTCCAGAAATATTTCACAAGAAGAGTTCTCCACTCCTCTACTCGTCGAGAATACCTTATGCCACCAGACTCGAAATTCTAGACCTAGAAAACCTAGAACTACGCCGCCTTCGGTCCGATCTAAGTATAGTATATAAAATGATACATTGCAATGTCCTACCTGTCAATGAATACTTCAGCTTCAACCATAACAATAGAAGAGCAAACAATAGATACAAACTCAAGGTTAATCGCACCAAACTTGATTGCAGGAAATACGACTTCAGCAACAGAGTGATCAATGTCTGGAATACTCTACCTGACTCTGTGGTTTCTTCCCTGAACCGCAAAAACTTTAACCTTAGACTTTCTACTATTGACCTCGCCTCTTTCCTAAGAGGTCTGTAGGGGGTGTGTATAAGCGCACGGTAGGTCCCTGTCCTATTGTTTCTTTTATTTTTCTTATAACTATGTTTTTACTTATACCTATTATCTTGTAAGCAATTGACAAACGAAATAAAATAAATAAAATAAATAAAAACATACTATTACAAGAAATAGAGAAATTGGGCAAAGTTGCTGAACTGAAAATGAACAAAGATAAAATGAAGATATTACCTAAAAATCTTACTGTGAGACAGAAGGAGGAATTAGAAGAGAAATTGGGGATTCAGCTGGCTAAAAAAGTGAAATATCTTGGAGTATGGCTGACAAGCTATTACAACAAATACAAAAAGATTTGGACAATTGGAAGAAACTACAGCTGTCACTTTCAGGAAGAATAGCCACCATTAAAATGAATATACTGCCTGTTTCTCTTCCAAACAATTCCAATAAAATTAGAATTTTTTTTGAAGAACTAAATAAAACAATAATAAAATTAATTTGGTTAGGGAAGAAATCCTGAATAAAATTGAAACTTTTGCAAGACAGTAGAAGAAACAAGGTCTCCTGGATTGGAAACTTTATTATCAGGCAGCAGCCATGATGTGGCTTAAGGATTGGGTAAATTTAAATAATAAAAAAGTGTTAACAATAGAGGGACATGATTTGCAGATTGGATGGCACACATTCATTTGGAAGGGGAAAAATTGCATTCATACTTTCAGAGACACCAAGTTAGGGACACCTTGCTAGATGTTTGGGTGAAAATCAAGATAAATCATTATTATTGAAATCATTGAAAATTCCATCATGGTTATCAACTATGGAGGCAATGGTATATTCTAATGTCTTAGACTTAAATAAAATAGTTAGATATAAAGAATTATTAGATGAGCAAGGAGAACTAAAATCAAACCAAGAATTGAAGGTACAAGGAATAGAGATAGATTGGTGGTCATATCTACAAATCCAAAAAAGGTATAAGAACGATATAGAGCAATACAAAGATCAACAGGAATTAGATAAAATATTACAGGGAACAGAGGAAAGAATAATTACTAAAATGTATAACTATCTCTTAAGATTTCAAATGGAAGAAGAAAGAGTAAAGGAGACCATGATAATCTGGACAAAAAAAATCAGATATAGCATTAATTTGGAAGATTGGGAACAATTATGGAAAATAAACTACAAATTAACAATATTAGCAGCCTATAAAGAAAACTTGTATAAAATGTTCTATCGCTGGCACTTACCTCCAGCAAGATTGGCTAAAATGTTCCCCAATACATCAAATTTTTGGAAGTGTGGTCATGAACAGGGAACTTTTTTCCATATGTGGTGGACCTACCCTAAAGCTAAGAAATATTGGCTCAAAATTAAAAGAAGACATTACAAAACATAAAATTGAATTGAAACCAGATATATTTTTATTGGATATATTAAGATATAAAATTAGCAAAAAAATCTAATATATCATACTCCATATAATAACTGTGGCAAGGATTGCCTTTGCCCAGAACTGGAAATATGATAATAATCCTTCTGACACCATGATAATAAAAAAGGTTTTAGGGTGTGAAGTGATGGATAGGTTATCAATGGAATTGAAAGAGAGAGAGGAAACAGTACCATGCAATCTGGAACCTATGGTATAACTGGTTAGAAGGTAAATGGAAAGTAGACAGATGGAAGAAAGGTAGGAGCTATGGTAATATATAATGATGTAAATAATTACATTAATAACTATGTGAATGTATATATGAGTATATTAAACTGAATGTAGGAATAACTGTAATTATACTTAGTAATAACCTACACATTTAGAAATACGTCAATGTGAGTGAACACCATTACAAAGACACTGTAATAAATGGAAATGTGTTTTTAATTGTGAAAATATGTTCAATAAAGAGTATTATTAAAAAAGAAAAAAAATTCTCCTTATTTCCAGGTTGAATCTCTCCTTGTTCAATTTCCATCCATTATTCTTTATCTGCCTTCAGATGCTTTGGTAAATAACTTGACCCCTAATACTTGATGTATTAGAGGTTAAGAAAAATAGAGGACTCGATCACTTTACAACAACTTACAATAATAAATTTTGTCCATTAAAGATTACAAATCATATGTATGTTTAACCTTGATCAAATAAACTAACTTTATATTTCTTCCTTTTCTTTAAAAACAATATTGAACTTTTAAAACAATCTTTGAAATTGATTTCTTTTAATTTTTTTGCTTGTCCTTCACACAAAATTATTTACAAGTCCCCTTTTAAAATCCAATATAGGAAAATTATCCAAGTCACTCTCTTGATTTATTATTTTTATACCCCTTTTAATTAAGGCAGCAGCCACTTCCTTTTGTATGTCCAATAAATAATACCATTTTCTATGTCATTCTTGTAGCTTATCATTTGTAAATCTACTTTCAAATTTGTCCTAATTTGTCAAGTAAAATTTGTTCCTTTTCCATAACACAATCTATGTTTAAACACAGTTGATCTGTGGAGACAGGCACTCTTAAAATTAACTTCTGAGTCTACTGTTCAGAAATATACTTCAGTACTTTTAATGTTAAATTATTTTGCCTCATTCTGAAATTGTGTTTGAGTGTCTTTCTCCATTAATTATAATCTTACTTCCCTCTAGTTTCCTCTAGTGTTCAATTTTAAAGTCTTATATTATTACCTTTTTTAAAATAAAATTCAAAACCAAAACATTTCCTCATATGAAAGATTTTCTGTAATTAATTCCAAAATTTTATTTCAAATTGATCTGGACTTTTAATGCATTAGTGACTTTTGAAAAACCAAAGATTTAATCACTTTTAAAATATTTATTTAAAAAATGTTAAGTCCTTAAACTTGTATTTACAACTTATTTTACTAAGGATTGAAGGAAATTCACCTATAAAACTCTGTCTATCCATAAGTTCCTAATAGCTAAAAAGCAGCTAAGGAGCAATTTTTGAATTTGATTA